>NW_022631007.1:9335363-9544676 GCF_010015895.1 Lontra canadensis | reverse complement strand
TGGTGGTGATGATGGTGATGATGATGATGGCAGTGATGATGATGATGGTGATGGTGATGAAGATGCCTTACAGAGTTCTTACTACTTGGTTGCACTGCACTAAGAGCTTTGCCCATACTAAGACCTTTAATCATAACCACCAGTCCAGGAAATAGGTAGTGTTATTAGTTCTCTTTCAGAAAGAAAGAATCTGAGGCATGAATGGTGTAAATAACTCTCTCAAATTCAGAGCTGGGGAGAAGTTGAACATCTGGTAGTAGAGCCTGTATAGCCTCCCATTAACCTCATGTAGGCACTTGGGCCTGGTTACTCATGTTAGTATAAATAGTAAAGCCACTAATTAGGGAGCACTCATTTGGAGTTAATCAGTAGATATCATGGGCAGTTACTTCTGTAATGTGAAACTTACACCATCTATAGAATAAATAAAATGTTACAATTAAAAGATAGATTATACCTATCTGTTAATGTGCACATTTAGTATAACCCTGTATGATAAAAGGAATGACATTAGGTGTTTTTCCTAAGCTTGTGCTCAGTTCTCTCCCACTCCTCCCCTGTCTCATAGAGGAGCCACTCTCATGGTCAACCCTGCTTTGTGAGTACTAAGGAAGACAAAGTAGAGGGGGAAGTGATGGAATTAGTATTTCATGAGATTGCAACGTGAAGGAGTAGCTACATGGTGATTCCTTCTGAGTCAAGGGGCAGAGGCAGCACGGGGAAGGAGTTTGTATGATTCCTTTGCACATCTGCATGGATTATAACACAGTCTAATCTGTTGCAATAGAGAGACCTCAAATATATTGGCTTAAACAAGTTGCCATTTCATCTCTCTCTTATGTTAGAGTTTAGAGGTAGTGAGTCCAGGCCCAAGAGGACAATTCTACACCCTCACCACACAGACTCCATCTCTGGATTCAGACTGACTTCCCCCACTGTCATAGGGCAATGGGATGCAGGGGCGGGGGGAATGGACAGGCAGCCCTTGCTCAGTCTTTGTGGTTGTACGTCACAAAAACATCACACGTCTTGTCCCTGAGTAACTGAGGAGAGGCATGTTCTTTAACCGGGTGGCCCATTTCTCAGCACAAACTCCCAATGCTGTTATTCAAAGGATGTGGGGAGAAAATGAACCACTAGGCAACTAGCTGTTACTCCCAACTCAAGTATTCAAGTCTCAACTTTGGAGAAATGATTTAGTCTAATATTTATAGAGAATGGAGTGTGGTAGGACATGAACATCTTCTTGAAAAAAAAAAAGTTAAACAGAAATACAGCACTCTGGGCTAGTCACCCTTTATTGTGGGAATAACTATTTCTTTTGGAAAAGTATAGAACGTCAACCTAAGGAGTCTCCATATAAAATTTTTGTTCGTTTCATGAGCCTATGTTTCGATATTGAATTTTCAGAGCCTCTCTACAGGATGAATAGACAGCAGGTGCCAATGAGATGCTGATAAAGCTGGGAGGCAGTGGGGAAGGGCTGCTGTGTCTGACAGTAAGATTTGCTGAGAATCAGTCATTCTATCTTCAGGTGATAGCAGGTGGATCGTATTTTTTTTTTCCTCTCTTTCCAACAACAGCTTCCCTTATCTTTGCAATTTCTTTTACTTTGGAGCAAATGATATTACTTAGTATATACTTTTCATCATCATTCAGCCAGGGGTAATCCACCCAATGATTCAGATGAGTTGCAATGGCAACATATTTGGTCCATTACTGTTATGCGCCAATGTGTCTCCTAATTCAGAAAGCATTTTGGGCCCTCCCTTACTCAGGAACCCACAGAAAATGAGACAATCCGTATGAGTGAATTTTCCAAATAGCAAGGTTCTTCTTTAAGTATCAAAACTTCAGAGTAAGCAGGCAAGTAAACAATGGCAGAACCCAGTCTTTACATGGAAATCTAAAGAAAGCTTTGTTTAGAATAGACAGATGGTCCTTGAATGAGGTCCTGGGATGGTCAGGGTGGCCGGGTTCTACATGGGTATCATGATAGCTTTTTTGGTCTGTAGTCACTTTTCCCCCTTAACTCCTTCCTGGTCTGCTGGCATTCAGCACACATGCAAAATAGCGAAGGGTATTAGTAAGCCTTGCTTTAGTATCACATGGCCCTGGACTTGGTCTAGGTTCATATTTGCTCCCTGCCCCAATCTCTCTCGTTGCCTCTGGACTGACATTGTCAGAAGACGAGTTAGTTCTCAGGTTATGCTTCTCCACCCGCAAGTATGGAGTCACGAATCCCTGGGTATCCTGACCAGCTTCTTAAGCTTTGTGCTAATCTCCATCCTCCCTTCTTAAAAAAAGTTGGTGTACATACACCATTTCATCCCTGCTTTTGTGGAACCAGGTGTGGGATTGGGGGTGTTTGACTTCCCAGTGATTATGTGAATGCAGAAACCCTGGGTCTCCATTTGGAGCAGGAATCCACAATATTTCAAGCTTTTCATGCCTATCTTCTGCCAGCCATGGGACTTCCTGGACTGTGAACAGTTTTTATAGGTTATAGGTTTATGCCAAGTGACTCGCCAAGTCTTAATAGGAAAAGTCGGCAGTCTGTTTCCAACACCTACTGCTCAAGTATTCATGGCCAGAATTTTGTTTTGCATGTATGCTTTCCTTTAACAGGAAAGAAAATAGTCTTTAGTCAAACCACTGAAGTGAGAAATGCAAATCTCATTTGCTGTTAATCCCAATGAGGTATTAACTACAAAGTACATTTAAAGACTCTTTAGTGTTAATATTAAAGAAGACACTTGGTAAAATAAACAGTTAATGGCCTGGAGCCAGCCATCTTGTATGCTCCGAACAACGCTTGACCACTTCACCCCGGAGATAATGACCAGACCCCCTTTCAGTTGCTCTCAACTTCTCATTGGCACCAGGGGAGGTGAGTTTGGGAAAGTTACTGGTTTGAAAGGGCTGTGATGATGGCAGAACATTTTATTACCTTGTTAATGAGCACAGTGTGGGGTTGTGGGCAGGGCAAAGCATTTGTATGTTCTTGTGTAGAGTTAGGGGAGAAGGAATGGGGAGAGGGGGAAGGAAACCTACTTTTTATTTGTCACCGTAACTAGTTACTTGAGGGTGTTAACAGATCTCTGGATAATCTTTGGAGAAAGTTTTCCTTCATTATGGTTTTAGAATGCATTAGGGAAATCATCTGGTTGTATAGCAAGTAGAGGGGGGCTCTCCAAAGTAAGCAGTATCTTTTCCCTCCCTCCTACCCTTCTCTCCCTCCCTCCTACCCTTCCCTCCCTCCCTCTTCTCTTTCTTTCCCAACATCTGAATATTGAGTTGAACTATGTGGCATCCTTGAAACTTTTTTTTTTTTTTTTTTTTGGTCAGGTACTACATTTCCCCCTCTCAATGCTGAAGTGGTCTTCACGTAGTTCTAGATGTCCTTCATGCTGCAGAAATCTTGTCTTTTCTTATCAACCCCACCATGGAAAAATCATGTAGCTATTTGTTTTAGTTAATTATCCTAGCACAATTCTGTTGTGGTCTGATGTCAATACATAGCTAAGTTTATATCGTGAACGTTGGCCTGTAAATCTTGATTCTGGACCCTGTTCTCTCTCTTTCTGATCCCGAGGTGCCCTTCCCTGTCCCAGTAGTGCAACACCGTCTGTATTCAGATGAGGCCATTTAAGTATTCACATCACCTGATCTGGCCCTTTCTGCCTCTCTGTCCTCATCAAGGTGCTGGCTATTGACACCCTGATGTCCTCATCTGTGTGACACACTGACCTCTTCCTCCAAGTGACACATGACCTTCTCCTCCATATGACATACTGATATCATCCATGTGACACACTGACCTCCTCCTTCATGTGACATATCACCTCCTCATCCATGGGACACATGTCCCCCTCATCCATGTGACTTGGTGACCTCCTCCTCCATGTGACACTTGACCTCCTCCTTCATGTGACATATGACCTCCTCAGCTCTCTTGGCTGGCTCTTTTTCAGCCTTTGGAGCTCACCCTAAAAGCAGCCTCTTACTTAGAGCCAGATATGCATCTGCTGGATGTTGAACGGATGAGTTCAGCTTCCCTCCATCCCCGTGCTGCTGTCCATCCCACCCACCCCACCGTGCGAGTTTACTCACTGAAGCGCACGATCTGTCCACGTAAAGTGACTCAATATTTTTGCCTCATAGTCAGAATCATAGACTTGGACCGTACACAATGATGATTTAAATATATGTTTATTCATGAACATTTTCAAAGAACTCTAGTCTTATATTTGTTGTGGTTGGGATGAAGAATATATTTTCTCATGAGAAGGAGAGGGTGAGAAAACGTGACGTAAGTGGGAGAGCCCCTGAGACTTTGGGTGGAGAGCCTTTGCCTTCCTTCTCCATTTCTGCTTTTTTTGTGTTCCTGTGTGAGGGTCTCCTTTCCTGGGATCTCACGCACTTCTTGTCTTATGCTTTGTTATTCCTCTTCAGTCTTCCTCCCTCCTTCCCTGCTCCTTACTTTCTTTCTGAAATCTCATCTTTCTTTCTAAATCTCAGCTTGCTCTTTCCCTTGCTTATTGTTAATTTAAACCAGGTTTTCGCTTGAGAGCCACCGTGGCCTGCTGTGTAGGAGAAGTTCTGTAGTGTTTTTTTGGAAGGACCATAGAAGATGCTGGTGTTGCCAAAAGCCCATTCTGAGAAAGCTCTAGAAACAGAACCGGAATGTCCTCCTCATTCAGACTTCATCGGTTTTGTCTCCAGTTGATTAGTCGGCCTATGGATCTTAGAATTCCGAATATGAGGACAAGCTTTTCTATCTCGGTCTGTATCATGAATTATGTTAGGTATATTGGTTTCATGTTATTAAGGAAGAGAAAAAATAGTGACCATTTGCTCCACATTTCTTTCAAGTGTGCTAGAAGTGCCCATCAGTTTGAGTGTTGTGTCAAAGAAACACACTGGCTTTTCAACAACTTTCAAATGATCACTTATAAAGCCCCCAAAGAACTTAAAAAATGAGTTCTATTTCATTTCAGATTCTTCCTGCTGCCTCTTTGTAAAGGGTGCAGTTCTTGCTCTTGGCATGTGGGATTTCCTGAGGGCTGCTTTGCTCTAACTCAGCTGCAGTTTGATGAAACTTAAATTGGACAGTATTACTTTTCATTATGAGCAGCTCCAAGCGTTTTCCCTGAGACGGGATCAAAGAGAGGTGCCAACAACTTACTGAAATTACACTCTTACCTGGAAGGAGCCGCCAGACAACATTCTCATCTCATGAGCAGTATACTGCTGAAAATAACATGCATATCCTTTTGACTTACTTTGGGGGATTCAGTGACATAATTAGGAATTACATAGTAGTATGCGACACACCGTTGCAAAGATTGATTTCTTTAATAGTTTACTGAAACATTTGAGGGCCAAAATACTCACAGTCTTACGGAGCAAACAAAGCTAATATAGAAACCTTCATCAGAATTGTCTCCAAGAATTTTGGAGACTTAGGATGAGCCAGAGAGTATAAAGATTGTCTAAATAACACAGAATCACCTAGACTTTCAAAAATAGATGTGTAAAATGTGCTTTCAGAGGCTCAAATGCATACCTCTAATTCCACGTGATATAATATTACTTATGTTCCTTAGATTAGTTTTTCTACCAGGCCAGTGGTTCTTAACTGGAAGCGATGTTTGAATTACTCAGGGAATCCTTTAAAAAACATGCCTGCCAGAGGACCATCCTGGATCATTGATTCTGAAGCACTTGTGTTGCAGCCTGGCAGTATGTACTTGGAAAAAGCCCCTGCGAAATTATGAAGCCTCTGGTTTCAAAACTGGTTAAGGATCACTGCTCTTGACTCAAAGTTTGGTGCGGTGGAAACGAAAACTGCGCCATCTTTGTAACCTGGAGATCTAAGTGAGTGCCTGGTTTGTGGACGTGAGCTCAGTAAATGTTCTTGAGGAAATGGAAGCAAACAATCTAGCAAACCATACCATGTATATTTTTAACTACTCATTCATTTAGATTACTACTGGCTAAGTAAATTTAATAGTTGAATAGAATTTTTAAAATAACCTTCAGAAGGAGGCCTCTTCTACAGAATTATATAGCATTTTTTAAAAAAGATTTTATTTATTTATTTGACAGACAGAGATCACAAGTAGGCAGAGAGGCAGGCAGAGAGAGAGGAAGGGAAGCAGGCTCCCCGCTGAGCAGAGAGCCCGATGCGGGGCTCGATCCCAGGAGCCTGGGATCATGACCTGAGCTGAAGGCAGAGGCTTTAACCTGCTGAGCCACCCAGGTGCCCCTATATAGCAATTTTTAAAAAAAAGATTTTGTTTATTTATTTGACAGAGAAAGAGAGAGCGAGAAAGCGAGTGAGGGAGCAATAGCAAGGGGAGGGGCAGAGGGAGAGGGAGAAGCAGACTCCCCACTTAGCAAAGAGCCTGACATGGGCCCCCATCCCAGGACCCTGGGGTCATGACCTGAACCTCAGGTAGACGCTTAACCGGCTGAGCCACCCAGGTGCTCTTACATAGCATTTTGTGATTTAAATATTTAGTAAGTAGGCACGTGATATAGTTTTTAACAATAATTTAATATGAAACCAGAGAACAAAGCAAAATCACAAAAGACACCTCTATAAGTTCTGATATCTGATTTTTCCTCCATTATTTTATGTGTAAAAATGTCTTTTAGAATAAGACCTCTGGTAGTATCCCACCATTGTACCAGGCTCCATTTTCCTATATTGTTTACTCATAAGTTGATAAAAAAACTATTTTTTAGTAAACTGGAATTTATGCATTTGAGTGATTGCTCTTTTTTTTAAAGTTGACATGTTGGATGGCAGGACATTTTGGAAAGTTTTCCCAGGTCATATATGTACCCGTCTCTTGCCTTCCTACCAACCACTTCTCTAAGACTTTGTCCCTTGCCATTAAGGAAGCTTCAGTAAAGGTGGGTAGATAAGAAAGCATCTGAGACAGAGAAAAACCAGGGACCTGTACACGGGAGCGTGTACTCAGGCACAGGTGGACACGGCAGAGCTTGGAGGAGGGTGGACTGTTGAGGAAAAGCTCAGGAATAAGGTGAGATCGGAGCTATAACGTTGGGAGAGGAAGGGGTATTCCAGGCAACTGTTTACCGAGCTGGGGTGAGCCAGACATGAGCAAAGGCAGCTGGGAGATGGTGTAAGGCGCCCACAGAGTGCAGAGCCATGACAAAGGAAGTACGGACCTCTGTAGAGGGAAGTGCCTTTGCCAGAACCATGCTTTCCTTCTGTCCCAAAGCCAGCGAATGATCAAGTTTTCAGTAGGACATCTTAGGAAGAAAGCCACTAGTTCTCTATGGGTGTGAAATACCACTGTTTGTGAGACCTGTGGAACCTGTCTTTACCGAGGCACCAAGAGACATTTGTCTCCTGGTTACAAACAGAAGTTGAGAGGTGTCTCTCCTCCGCTGTGACTTGCTTTAACATCCATCATAACCTTAAAACTTGTGGGTTGAATTAAATCTTACATTGCTGTTTCAAATCTGTCATCTGCCTGTTAAAAACAACCCTGGCGTTAATGGAGTACTTAACATGTTGCAAATTCCTGATCTCTGGGTGCTCCTCAGGCCAGAGGAGGGTGACCATTTTGTCCCATTATTTGAGACAGTCTCATTTTATGCCTGTGTCCACTTGCAATCATGAAAGCTCTCCCATTTTGATTGGAAAAGAGTCCTACTTTGGAGGATAAATTCTATGGTCACCCTATTTTGCGGTTATTTTCCTTCCCCAGCACAAGAGAAAATTGGGGCTCAGAGAATCATGGATGTCTAGAATCACTGTCACCACCTTGTCTTAAGCACCTTGTATGGGCAAAACAGGAGTCTGTCTCCTGGATAATGGAAATGTTAATGGAGGTTGTTAATTTAGAAATGAAAACTTAGACATAAATAAATGAATATTCTTGTTAGAAAAAAACAGACACTCTCCTAGGGAAAGCATCATATTATTGATGCAAAATACTTGCAGTATTATTTCTTCATTCCAGTTGGAGGCTATGTTTTTTTCTACATTTATTGTTACCTCCTACGTACAAGTAGCTGCACTAGTTGCAAGATCATTTGGGGATAAATATGACACATCAGGGACGGTTTGATCAATCTTCAACTGTGATTGGCCCTGTTTTATTAGATGGTTAAATCACATAACTTAATTGATACCGTGTAGTCAGGCTGATGATGAATGATGCTAGGTATCAATAAGCCCATCATTGAATGTGTTCCTGTCCTACTTATCCACCTGTCAAGACACTGAGAGCCACTCGGGCAGGCTGGCATGGGGGGTGGTCTTGAGAGATATTTAGTGCTTGTCACCATCCAAAGTAGCCAGGATAAGGAAGAGTCGGGAGGTGCGGGCAGGTGGCCTCTGGGAGAAGATGGGCTCAAAACTAGTGAATTCTAAGATGCTAATGGGGGGTTGGAATTAAGAGACAAAATGGCCCCTGGAAGAGATGGGCAGGAGCAGAACAGCAGCATCTAATGCCATGACCGAGGGCCTGGTCTCTCCTTGGGTCTTAGGTATTTCTCATGTTGCTTGATCTTTCTTGAAAGACCAGAGGTCTGAATGACCACTAGTCACACACTTTATTTCTTGGCCTAGCATTACATTTTGTTTTGTTCGTCTGACTTGAATGCTGCGGAAAATAAACTCATCGTCTTGTGGAAAGAATGTTGGTAAAGTTTTACTTTACATTTTCTTTTTCCCTCCACCCTTAGGTTTTGTGAATGATTCTGTTACTAAATCTATTGTGGCTTTGCGCTTAACTCTGGTGGTGAAGGCCAGCACCTGTGTATCAGGGGAGAGCCATGCAAATGGCCTGGAATGTTCTGGAAAAGGAAAATGTACCACGAAGCCATCCGAGGTAAGGGGACACCTGGTAGCTTTTAAAAGTTATATTTACGTAAATATGTGTCTATACCTGTATATTGATACCTATCTATGTCTATCTATCAAGAATGAAAGGGGAGAGAACTAGTGAATTTGCTGAAAAATCCCTATAAATTTCTGGTTTCAGTTATACATTAGTGAGCAGCATATGGATATACAGTCTCTGTGTAACTTTTAAAGTCATTTTAACATGTTGGGGCGGTGCTAGATTTTGCTTTGGGTGAAGTAGAGATGTTTTGAGAAGAACAGTCCTGCTGTCTGGTGGAAGAATCCAGAACAATAGCAGAGGCATTTACTTTCCGGTTGTTACGTCACCCCCTCCTCAGACTTAGCATTTCTCTAGCGGAAGTTCTGTAACAGAGTTACAGAAGCAAGAGAAAAGAATAAGAAGGAACAGAGAAGACGCAGGGTCAGGAAGGCTCATGTTATTTTTGACCTATGCGGACCAGCGTCATCAATGCTATGGTGGGCCAGAGTCCTGTGCCCCTTCTTCTTTATCGCTCAGGTCACACGGGCCTGGGGCAGGGGCAGGAAAGGACAAGTTCCTCCTCTTTGTTCTCTGCTGAGTGACAGGGGTCTGAGAGGCAGACCAGCATGGGACTGTGGTCACTGAGACCCACGTCCCCAGTACAGGGCTCTGTTCAAACAGCTTCCGCAGGTGTACTTGGGTTCTGCCTGGCATCCCAGGAGAGGGAGACTCACCCCTTAGGAGGGAGCCTGTTCCATTAGGGCACATCTGTTCCTCTTGCCACTTGCCTCCATGAACCTCTCCCTGTTCCACACATTTGTCCACTGGAGTTCATGCAAAGTGAGGTGGGTCCCCCAAGTCCCAAAAGAGCGTGGTTTGTTTTAGACCGATATTTAAAAAAATATTTTTTTTAATTTGAGAGAGAGAGAGTGAACAGGAGCCAGAGGAGACACAGGGGGAGAGGCAGAGGGAGAGGGACAAGCAGACTCCCTGCTAAGCAGGGAGCCTGACATGGGGCTCGATCCCAGGACCCCGAGATCATGACCTGAGCCAAAGGCATATTCTCAACTGACTGAACCACCCAGGCGCCCCAGTTTCAGATCAATTTTACGGGTGGTGCAGGTGAACTTTCTTTGGAGAAACTTCCTTAGGGTAATGTCGACACATTTGGTAATAGTGGTATGAACTTGGTGCACTGAGAGGAGGGAGGTGATGGACAGAGAGGTGTTGGGAGACACTTTCAGGCATTGCTCAGGTCATTTTGGAAGACCCATGATCTTGATGTGTCAGGTGTACTATTTGCGGAGGCGTAAATATACCATTTTCCGGTGAGATATTCTCTGCAGGAGGCAGAATGCCCTAAGAGAGTTAGAGAACAATAATTTCTGCTAAATCTTTGAAAAGGAACACAAATGTAAACCAAAGCCAGAATGAAACCCCCCGGGCAGGGGATGGTGCCTGGCATGGAGCCAGGAGACAGAGCCGGGGATTTCTTGTGTAAAGCCAAGCCTGCCCCCTGAATCCTGTTTTCTTCCATCTTGCCCAGCAACTTGGGCCGTTTTCTCTCTTTCCTGAGGAGAAGCTTCATTTATCAGTTCATGGGTGGAAAAAAAGAAGTAAAGGATCTTGAGTGTTCTGCTGTGACAGTAGAGGCAGAGGAGGGTATAGAAGCTGAGAGAAGATGAGGAAGCAGTGGGGGAGCTCATCTGATAAGGATGTTCCAGACGAGAGGAAGCAGGCAAACCTGAGGAATGCTAACGGCCCCAGCTGGAAGAGCATCAAACCTTCCAAGTGTGAAGAGGAGACACGTCGGTGTTCCCCAGATTCATCCTTATTATTCCGAGTGAACAGTTCTTGGGCCTCACTAGCCGTGAGAAAGACAAGAGTGGTGGACGAGAAATGGCTGAGATGAGGAAGGGAGGGTTGTTCTCGGAATTTGGGACTGACACAGTGGTTGTTCCCTTGTGAGCTTTCTCTTATGGTGGATGAATCATCTGCGGAGACTTCTTACCCATACGGAAGTCACCATGATTTGTTTTGTTTTTGTTTTTGGAGACAGAGAGAGAGGGGGAGACAATGCATGCATGTATGGTGGGCAGTGGCAGAGGGAGAGGAAGAGAGAAAATCTTAAGCAGGCTCTAGGCTCAGCGCAAAGCCCGATGTGGTGCTCGATCTCACAACACTGAGATCATGACCTGAGCCGAAACCGAGAGTCGGACACTCAACCGACAGAGCGACCTAGGCGCCCCACCATGTTTTCTTAGAACATGCATGTTGCTGGCTTACCCTCTTCCTCTGCATGGGTGTCTTCTGCATGGCCCCTCTCCCCAAGAGGCTCTGCCTGCTGGTGTAGAATTAACTCATTGAAAAGGCAGCTGAAGCATTTAGCGCCTGGCAGGTAGCTTCGCAGATCTTGCCAAAGTGCTTTGTTTTTTGTGCAGAAAGGACTCAAGAGCCTTCCTGAAGAATCCCTGCTAATTTTAGCAGGTCACTTAAAGGAGGTACAGCTTCATTATGGGTGCTGGCTCTTTTGAAGAGCTCTGAGTACCCCGCCTCCCTCCTCTGCCCCCCATCCCACAACAGGTGTGAAACCTCTGTTGTTGTTGCTTCTCTCAAAGCCTGCATTTACCTTCAGTGAATTGAAGGAAATTGTGGCCAGTCGTCTTACCCAAGCCACAATAATTACCCCCAGTGATGCTAAGCGAATGGCTAGGCTGCAATTAACATGTCCCTGTACAGACCCGCCACATTGTTATCTTGGAGAGAACCATCTGGAAGCCAGTCCTCCCATTCACAAAAACATGGCAGGAGTTGTACTACCTGTGGCAGGATTAGGAATGGAAATTGGGCTTATATTTTTCGAGTGTAAGTGATGTCCCAGGGCTTTTTGTGATGGTTGTCAGTGGCTGTCGCGGTGACTTGTAAACAGTTTGGTGGCCATAAACGACTGTCGCTCTCAGGTTTCCTTCTTTGTACTGTTTCCTCAACTTAGAAGTTACATAGTGCAGTCTTTCAGCCAAGGCAAGAAGCCACTCCGTAGTTCAAAACAAAAAGAGCTCTACTTGGTGGTTTAATGCGATTGTTTCTAATTACTTTTATATCTTTTTATTAGATCATCCTTCAAAATAAGAGCAATTCTGTGATTCCCATACTACTCTCATTGGGTCATGGAGGTATTTCCTTGCAGATGGACTTTGGCTAGAGGAGATTTTACAATTCCAAGCTGACGGGTGGTTTGCCATAAAGCTCTACCTTCATGTTCTTAGAGAGCACTCTGTCCTCAGAAAGTCTCTCTCTCTCTCTCTCTCTCTCTTTCTCTCTCTCTCTTTTTTTTTTAAGAGTTCTTTATTTATTTTAGAGAAAGAGAGAGAGAGAGAGAGAGCACACATGCAAGCAGGGGGAGAGGAAGAGGAGGTGGAGAAAGAGACAGAGAGTGAAGCAGATTCCCCATTGAGCATGGAGTCTGTTGTGGGCTCCATCCATGACCCTGAGATCTTGACCTGAGCTGAAATCAAGAGTGGGTTGCTAAACTGACTGAGCCATCCAGGCACCCCTGGGAAAGTCTTTTTGTATGTTTACTGTAACATGGGAAGGAGCTCTGTTTTTTGAAAACTGCTTTTGTTAATGAGGGTTGATTCTGATCTTTTCTTCTCCTTACCCCTCCAAAAAATTTTTAAAAAATTAAATAAATAAAATAAAAAATAAAAAGTTGACTGTAGTTACTACTCCTCTTTGAATTTTGTCACCAAATTTGGCTGCTGTCTATTTGATGATTCCCTAATTATCCTAATGGTAAGTGTCAGGGCGCTTTGCTGGTGTGGGCCTTAAGCCTTCTTAAGATCCACTTAGGATTCACGGACCCTGTCTTTCAAGAACAAGAGTTGTGTATTAGGATTCTCCAGAGAAACAGAACCAAAGTACGACCTATCCTATCCTATATATTTATGAATTAAGGAGATTTAGTTTAAGGGATTGACTTATTATAACTCCATCATTATGGAGTCTTGGTGTCACCAAAATCTGAGTGGGAAGCCAGTGAGCAGGAGACTCAGGAAAGAGCTTCAGCTCTCGTGCAAAAGGGTCTGCTGGTGAACCAGGAAGAGCTGATGTTGGGGAATGAAGTCTGCAGGCCATCTGCTGCAGAGTTCTCTCTTGCTCAGGGGAGATCAGCCTCTCATGCTATTTAGGCCCTCAACTGTTTGGGCGAGGCCCACCCTCGCTACAGGAGTAAGGTGCTTTCCTCAAAGTCCACGGATTTAAATGTAAATCTCATCCAAAAACACCCTCACAGAAGCATCCAGAATATTGTTTGACCAACTAGCTAGGCACCATGACTCAGCCAAGTTGACACATTAAATTTATCATCATGAGATTCTATTTTTTCTCAGATTCACCGTTGCCTCCTTTCTGCTGATTTGTGTTCCTTGCCCACAAAGTTAAAGGAATAGTTTTAAAATTTTAGTTTGCCTAAGATTTGCTTGAGGCCCTGACAAAAAGGGTCATATTCCAAGACTCTCACTCGGATTATGACACCCTTCATTGGCAGCCAGGTGATTTGGCGGAAGTAGATTGTGGACTATCATTCTGTAAGTGGAGTCTCAGGACCAGAGCTTACCATCTCCCTACTTTTGCTGCTTCTCTAAAGCAATATACAACATCTTTTTATTCAAGGATTTCATTGTTCATAATTTTAAGGTCATGTGGAATTAATAAAGAGAAATGCTGATAGGTTTTATAATGTTTCCATACTTACCTCCGTGCTCTCCTGTGTGTTAGCCCAGGTCTGTATTGATAAGAATCAGGCCTCCATCCTTAGAAGGTTCCTCAGGATTCTCTCTAGCTCTTGCCTTCGGAATCTATCATCCTGAGGCTGTTTGAATTGGATACAGGTGCTACCTACTCAGACTTTGTTTTGAGAGAGAGGTAAGCTGGCTTTGTGTCTGAGAGCCATTCCCAAGCCCCTTTGGAGCCTGTGTCTTAATCTTAATTCTGTCTCTATATGTGGGCCTGTCCACGGGAGAAGTAGGAACATGTCAGGTTCCTGAAAGTTCCCAACCTTCTGTTACCTCCCTCCCTACTCCTGGGAGTTGAAGGCTCAAGCTCTAGTAAGTCCTAGTATTTTCACAGCTGAGTTCTTCTGGTTAGGGTTGGTTTATTGGGAATAAGTCACTGACCTTAACTGGTCGCTTTGTCCTTGGTTTGATAACACCCTCTGTCCTTGTTCTAGAGCCCCTGTGGCCTGGGTAGGGGATACTACCCTTCCAGGAGTCAGTCTGCCTTATATCAACACCCTCCTTATTTTTTTCCTATTTCCAAAGATGTGCCTCTTTATTAGGGCTCCCAGCAAGTTCCCATTTCTGAAGTTTGCTTGTTTCCAATCTCATTCGCAGGGCAAAGTGATGAGTCTGCCCTGATCTGCGTGCGTGAACATCCTTTCCAGCTTGAACCATGGCTCCCCTCACTAGCCAAGTGTCCACCTGCTTCCTCCCTCAACTCCCTGTGGTTTTGCTCATGCTGTTCCCACCATCTGGAATGCTTAGCTGCTACACCACCCTACTCCAGCCCTGTGCCTCCTGCCCTCCCACCTTCCTAACTTTATTCCAGGTTCAGCCCCAAACCTTCTTCCTTCGGAAAGCTGTCCATACTTCCTGCTACAAGCTCCCTCTCTCAAGCCTGGCAACATTTTAGTTTTCTAATGAGACACCTGACCTTTGATTTCTGCTTATATTTCTTTATGTGTGTTACTATTTGCGTGCACTGGCCTGCAGAGTTATTACCCATCTGTGCCTGGTCCCACGCCAGGCACTGGCAAGGACACACTTGGTCAGCTAAGATGTGGGGTGCTGGATGAATCGTGGATTCAAGCGTGGGATAATGTGTGCCATGGGAGGGATCTGCAGGTGCCTTTTGGAGGCTCAGAGAAATACCTTACTCAGAGATGGGATCATAGAGAGCTTCCCAGTGGAGTCTCAGATGGTGAGCTCCGTGCTTTTAGAGCCTGTTTGTTCCATCTGTATCATTGTAACAGCTCAGCAGGGGACTTTCAGCATGGTTGGGGGGGGGTGCTCCAAAACTGCCTATGAGCCGAATGAACAAAATAAATAATTAAGAACAAGAATAGGGCGGAAAATCAAATCTCTGAGTTTCGAGTTAGATATTATAATTTGAATTATATGTTTGGTTATGGGAGCATGGGAAGGACATGGTGAATTTGGTTTCATAAACTAATGAGTTGGAAACTAGTCTCTGATCTAAAGCCTTCCCACAGATGGTGTGACCCAGAACGTTGTAGTAACCCCTCGGGAACATTTCAAGCAATGTTGCCAAGCCTTTTCTTCTCATTTCAAAAAGAAATCGGTTAGAATAATTTGAACCAGTGGCCTCTTTGATGCCATCCTCCTGTGGGTTGGAAACTGTCAGCAAACTCCTCTTTGGGTTAGGAAGAGCACTGTGCCAGGGGGCAGAAGAAGATGTCATATTCTTTGGCTCATCACATCTATGAGAGCTCATTTTTCCACCACCATCAGTGTAAGTGTAAAGACTCTAATGAGGCTTTGCAAAAAGCCTGTGACCTGGCAGGTTTTTGAGAAAGAAATGGGGAGGGACATTGGGTAGACAAGGAAGCCCATCAAAGAATCAGAGGAAGGGCATTTGCTGTATCCTTCTCGGCATCAAAACAGCAGCTGGCAAGCAAGCCGTGGAGCTGCTTGCTGCTAGTTCTGTTCAGTGCGTGGCGGGGTCAGGTCCCCACAGGCTGCCAGCACTGTGGGGCGCTCCCCCCTAAGTAGGGAACAAACCACAGCAGGGGAGGGTCAGAGCAAAACAGTGGATGGAACCTACTTGACGAAGCAGTGGTTAGTGGTGTTACAGAGAAAAGAGACACTTTGTTCTAAGAAATTGTTCTAAGGGAGGGAGGGCTTTTTCTTGACTGAATAAATAGCTTCAGAACAGTGCTCATTAAACTTTTTTGAGCTGGAGAATAGATGCTTAGGACTTAATGCCAAATGAACGGGCCTGAGATACATTTATTTGCTAATAAGGGATGGGCGATCTGTCCTGCAGATTTTCCTTGCAGAAACTGCCTTGTGGATCTCTGAGATGAAAGTACTTTTATGGATAATAAAAATAGAATCATAATTATTAGAAACATATCAAGCACAGAGATCATAATGTGAGTGCATCCCAGTTGTGTTTTCAGTGATCAAGGAGAAGCCTGTCTAGAATTTCACTGACTCGTGTCTGAATTATAATTCTTGGCACTAATGTAATTAAAAGGCCATTGCTGGGGCAGCTGGGTGGCTCAGTCAGTTAAGCATCTGACTTCAGCTCAGGTCATAATTTCAGGGCTGTGGAATCCAGGCCTGAGTAGGGTTGCCTGCTCCCTGCTCAGCTGGGGAGTCTGCGTCTCCCTCTCTCTGCTCTTCCCATGCTTGTGCTCTCCCTTTCTCAAATGAATGAATAAAATCTTAAAAAAAAAATTAAAAAGCCATTGCTGCCTCTCATGTTGTAAAACAGGATGATCATATCATTGCCTATACAAAAACAGGACAGCATATTTGAGTTTATTTTAAATTATTTAGAGAAATAATTGTAAATTTATGTCCCAAAGGAGAGATGTCTCACCATGCTTCTGTTTGGTGTCAGCATTTTCCAGAAGGTTGAAATGTATCTCCTTCCGCTAGTGGACAGTTACAGAAGCCTTGTTGTTGGCATCCCAAATATATCGGGGTGAGGATTATATTCCTCGTGACATTTCCAGGGTCAAAGAATTGAAAGTAGAGGTGATTTTTTTTTTTTAAGATTTTATTTATTTATTTAAGAGAGAGCGAAAACACAAGAGCAGGAGAGGAGGAGCAGAGGGAGAGGAAGGGGCAGACTCCCCACTGAGCAAGGATCCCGGGATCATGACCTGAGCGGAAGGCAGATGCTTAACGGACTGAGCCTCCCAGGCATCCCTGAAAGGTAATTTTATTATTTTTTTTAAAGATTTTATTTATTCATTTGATAGACAAAGATCACAAGTAGGCAGAGAGGCAGGAAGAGAGAGAGAGGAAGGGAAGCAGGCTCCCCGCTGAGCAGGGAGCCCGATGTGGGGACTCGATTCCAGGACCCTGAGATCACGACCTGAGCTGAAGGCAGAGGCTTAACCCACTGAGCCACCCAGGTGCCCCCAATCCCTGAAAGGTAATTTGAAAGGACTCCCCACCTATTTTGTTTTAAACACCAGGAAACAGAGGTCTAAGAGAGCTTTAAGCTATTTGTCCACAGCCCAAGAACTAGATTGTGGTAGAGGCAAGACAAGAATGGAGGGAGATTTCTGCCCATCTGTTGGGGGGGCTCCTTCCTTGGGGCAGCACTGCTTCTAGTAGAACATTCATGGTGACAGTGAGCCTTACTGCTTGTGTAGTGTCTTTGCGTAAGGGTTCACTGTTCACTGTAAGGAAAACCAGGCACTGTCAGGTCAAAAACTTTTTAAATGATTTGACCTTGTGACTTTTGGGGGCAGCCCTTCTTCAGGCTTAACATACTCATGAATTCTGGGAGGATCTTGTTAAAATGTGGATCTGGACCCTGTGGGTCTGGGGGTGGCCCTGAGATGAGACACTGGTGATACTGTGCCATGCCGTGGAGGCCAGACCCCAACAGCAGTCAGAGAGACCTAGAAGATTCGACAATTTCCACTTGGAGTTTGGGGCATACATTACATGGGCCGGGGGGGCGGGGGGGACTAAGCTCTCTGGGACTCTCTTCTTGTAGAGAAGACTTTGAGAAAATCCTTGCCAAGGAAGGCAAGGAAAGAGAAAATCCCTTTTATGGTGACTAACATAACAATAATAAAAAAAAAAAAATCCCTATAGGTGTGCCCTGTGACCCCTTACACATAGCCTGGTCACTGTTCTTTGCTTTATTTTATTTTATTTTTTGTAAAGATTTTATTTATTCATTTGTCAGAGAGAGAGAAAGAGCACAAGCAGGGGGAGTGGCAGGCAGAGGGAGAAGCAGGCTCCCCACTGAGCAGGGAGCCCGATGCAGGACTCAATCCCAGGACTCCGGGAGCATGACCTGAGCCCAAGGCAGATACCTATCAACAGAGCCACCCAGGCGTCCCTGTTCTTTGTTTTAGGTTACTCCCCCTTTTTTCTTTTCTTTTTTTTCTGTAACTACATTTTTCAAAGCAGAAAGAATTTAGTGGGAAGAGAAGCACTGTTTTCATTTTAACAAATCTCTTTAATATCTGGCTTAAAGGAAGATGGCTGGATTTTTATACTTGCTTTTACATGCAATCTGTTGCAATGTGTTGTTTTGGTTGAAGTGTATGAAGAAAATTTAGCCTCAACAGATACTTAGTTGGAAAACAGAGGAGTGTTTTAATAGCCATTTCAGATAATTTTGGATATTTTTCTTGTAAATACTTTTGAATTTGATAAATGGCAAATTTTTAAAGGTTAATTGAATGCAAGAATCTGACACCCTATCCATGAACTCTTGTTCTGTTAGATTTCCCTTGATATGACTTATATTTTGGATCTTCTACCCATGAATGGTTTTTATAACTTCCCACATTGGCCATTTGGAAAATACTGGAGTAATACAGAGCTCCCCAGAGCTGACACATTTCATCATACGTTAACAAAAAAATCACATTGGTGGTTAATTTCACCACTAGTCTCACCAGGAAAGTCTTGAAGTCTTGTGAATAGGTCAAGTTTATAATGGAAGATAGAAGTTTTCCAAAATTTGAATTTTTCCTGAGAAGTTCAAATTTTATCCCTGATAACAAAAATTATTGGTTGTTTTACTTGACATGATAGGGTGACTTCATTCATTTGAGAGAAAATACCTGCTGAATAGCCAAGTCTGAACAACTCTAGTTTGTCAGTCATTGTTTTAAGGAAAAAAGGTGTTCTGTGAAAAGTGAGCTAGTGCACGACTCAAACAACTGTGCCCTGTGTTTCCTTGAGGTCAGCCCCTGAACTTGGGGGTGCATTGGAAGTGCTTTATGCATAACTCTGCTTTGTTACAGAGAACGTCAAAAAGATGTGTGCTCAAGGGTTTTGAGATTTCATAAAATTTTAATTTTTCACATCTTCATCAAGGACATTCTAAGTGAAACCACCATTCCCCCCACCCCCTGCAAATGCTTGATGACAGTGAAGAGGCTTTGACTGTTGCCTCGAAGTCTCTGCTTTGATTTGTGTGAAGGCAAGAAAAGTTTTTCTCACCTTTGTCTTGCATCTCTAGTACCAATTCCAACAGAGTGAAAAAGACACATCACATTTTAATATTATTATAAGATAGTTTTGGCCTTGTGGACGCCATGAAAGGGTCTCAGACCCCTCCTCCCAGAGCACTGGGAAGCCCCGTCCTGGTCCAGACTTGGCCTTGGGCCTTTCTCTCTGGACTCTCTTTACTTTCTGCACCTTAACCTATTTTTATGACCCCCTCCAGGTTAGTTTTGAAAGGTCAGCTTTTCTGTTCCTGACCTTGAAAACCACTTTGCAACTTTTGTCTTTTCTTTGGGGTGATTCTCTGAATAGCTTCTTTGTAACAGCTCTGGGTCACTATGCCAAAGGCCAATTTGACGAGTCCTACCTTTTGTCTGCCTCTTGACCCTCAGTGACCCCCAGGTTCTCAGATCATTTCTACCCACACTCATGCCCACCTTCAGATCAACCGCCCACTGCCCGCAGGGGTCTCCAAGGCAGAGACTCCCTTTCCTTGCCTCTTTGTCCATTCTTCCTTCCTTGCCAGGCTCTGCAAAGAGCCAGATTAAAAACAAAACGGAGCATTTCCTAAAATCCTGTTAAAAAGATAAAATGAAAGCAGGCCAGTGACAATCATAGAAATCTGAAGTGCTTAAAACCAACCTTTCTGTGAAACATCATTGCAAGCTCTTTAGGTAGTAAACAGTTACAAGAAAATGGAGCAGATGGCTTTTCAGAAAATCAGCCAGCTTTCCTGGGAAAAG
The DNA here is from genome assembly GCF_010015895.1 of Lontra canadensis. Classification (NCBI taxonomy): domain Eukaryota; kingdom Metazoa; phylum Chordata; class Mammalia; order Carnivora; family Mustelidae; genus Lontra; species Lontra canadensis. Next base: position 9,524,837 of record NW_022631007.1, on the reverse strand, counting down.
AGGCAAGATTTCACTCCAGGATCTTGCTGTAGGGAGGATAGTGGTGGCGTGTGTGTGTGCAGGGTAGGGCAGGGGGCGGGGGCTATTACAGGCAGCAAGGAAGAGCTTGGGTAAGCAGTATGCCATGCCTTTTTGGCAAACTTGGTGTGGAAGGGAGGGAGAGAGCGGGTCGGTGCTCCAAGTGGGGAAACAAATCAAAGGGAGGAGTTTTTGAAAACTTCTAGAGCTTAGGATGTATCATGCTGATGAGTTAACAAGGCCAGCGCTAGGAAGCTGGCAGATGAGGCAGGGCGGTAGGTGGGGTGTAATTAATGTACGAAGATCCTGGAGGAGTCAGAATCAGAAGAGATCCAAGAGGGCTTCAGAGCAGGGGAGGAAAGCTTCCTTCTCTGAGGCAAGTGATGTCGGGCACAGGGGGTGATGGGACTTTTAAAACAATTTTTAAAAAAATTGAGATGAAATTCATAAGATACAGAAATAACCATTGCAAGGTCAACAATTCAGGGGTGTTTAGTCCACTTATAGTCATGTGGAATTGGCACCTGCAAAAGGTGGAATGATGTGGTCACCGATGTCCAGGGGCTTTAAGATGGAGCCAGGAGGCCATTAAGGAGGTGGGCCATGTGCACCTTCTCACCAGTGGAAGCAGGAGCTTTGGAGCTGGGCCACACCGTGAAATTTCCAGGGACTCAGAAGGAACACCTGCACCCTCCCACAGTAAGAGATTTTGCTCAGTGATGGCCTTAGAGACCACTTACATTCTGTTTAGATGAGTTTTCTGCCAACATCAATCAAAATTTTTTGTAAACAACACAAATGGGCATTCCCTTTTGTCTTTAAAAACCCTTGACTTTTGGGGCGCCTGGGTGGCTCAGTGGGTTAAAGCCTCTGCCTTCGGCTCAGGTCATGATCTCAGGGTCCTGGGATCGAGCCTCGCATCTGGCTCTCTGCTCAGCAGGGGGCCTGCTTCCTCCTCTCTCTCTGCCTGCCTCTTTGCCTGCTTGTGATTCCTCTGTCTCTGTCAAATAAATAAATAAATAAAATCTTTAAAAACAACAACAACAACAACAACAACAACAAAAAACCCTTGACTTTTATTCCCAGGGTTTTGGGGAGAGGGCTGTACAGTTTGGATTGCTACCAAAAACCTGTACTCCCCAAATTGCAATTCTGAGACCCCCCCCCGCCGCCGCAATACATGCTTTTGTTCTATTTTAGCTCTGCCTCTTTTCTCAGTTGGCACACCTTTATCTAGTTTCAGGACATTTCATTCCTCCTGAAGGAGATGTGTCCTGGTACGGCCGTCACTCCCTGCTCCTGCCCCCAGCCCCTGGTGACAACCGGTCTGCATTCTATCTCTAGAGATTTACCTTCTCTTGATATTTCATACAAATGCAGTCCTACAGTCTGTGACCTTTTTGGGTGGGCTTCTCTCTCTCCACACGGCATCTTCCAGTTCAGCTGTGTCGTTCCCAGGGTCCGTAATTCCTTCCTTTCCCAGTTGAATAATATTCCATCGTATGGTCATGCCCCTTACTGTTGAGAGACATTCAGTTTGTTTTCCGTTTTTGGCTGTTGTGCTAGTGCAGCCAAGAACACGCATGCACGAGTATTTGAGTCTCTGTTTTCAGTTCTTCTGAGTGTATACCTAAGGAATGGAGTCTCTGGGTCATATGGGAATTCTGTCCAGGGCAGAATCGGGTCTGGGATACCTGGTCAATCTGAGGGTAGTCTTTGCCAGCCTGGTCTATTTCTAGGGAATGTAGAGTAAAGAGGTTTAGAAGAGATGGTCCCCTGATACTGCCTTGACTGGCAGTTGGCCAGGAAGCTACCACCTCCATGACCAAGGGACAGGACAGGTGTCACCCCAACACCTGTCAGACCGTATTGAGCCATCATGTGGGTCTCTTCCTGCAGACCACCTTTTCCTTGTCTAAGAGTAACCCCAAGAAAACTGGCCCAAACTTGCATGTCTGTTACTCATCAGCAACAGTGAACTCATTCTATACTCAACTTTCACATAACGGACATTGGAGGTGAAGATCAGCATTTGACTGAGCCACCAGCATTACTCTTTCCCAAGTTTACAGTGGAGGAGAATTTCTAGTTTAATAACTCTGAAGTTAGGGTATTTCCAAGTCAATAAGGAGCTGGCTTCAGAGGGGGAGGAGAGCTGGCTTCAGAGGGGGAGGAGAAATTTCTCCCTGGAATTGGGTAGGTGCTCAGTAACGGATATATGGAAGCAGGTTACCACAGGCCCCCAGGGGCTTCGCAGTGAAGGCAAGGATTCCAACTCTATATGACTGTACTTGGTTTCCACGTGATTCTGGGCAGAAAGTTCAAGCCATGTCTTAAACTTAGACAGAGGTGACTATGATATATGCAGGGAGATCTCATTTAGGGCTTAAGTGTGGACGGAAGGGCACAGAGCATGCTGGTGTGACAGGCTTCCAGGAGCGCGCAGAGGCCCTGGGAAATGTAGAATGTTCCAGATTTTTCCAGAATAGAAAGGTCATTAATTATGTAGGACACCAGAACTGCCGTTTATACATCTTGTTTTTGCAGTCACGACATTTTGGCAGGAAACATTGGGAAAAAGAAGCACATGAACACAGCAAATGCTGGTAGCAGCTGACAGAGTATCGTTTATATATTCCATATATAATGACCCATGAGTGTTGAGCTCTATAGCTATAGAAAAACATAAAAAGTTTTGCTTTTTCTCTCTTCATTATAATTCAATAACTGCTTTCTTTCCTAACTCCACTAGAATGATTTTGGGTTTTCTTTCCTACTAGCTTTTTTTTTAAATTTTAAATTTCTTTTACATGTTTTCATCACATTTTGCCTATGTCCTTTTTATTTGTCATTATCTGGTTTTGGATTAATTTGGTTTAATTTTGGTTTAATTTGGTTTAATATAAGAGTTGGTGAGAAAAGCATCATAGGTAATCACCCTCAAATGGTGTCAGTGACAGAGAATTGAACAAAGTCATATAAATCGAGCAAATTACTACAAGGGACATCAAAGTTAGTGGAAACTGTAATATGGAAAGAATGAGCTCTGTGTCACGAAAACACCAGTCGAAGTGATGAGGCAGCCACCTGCGAAGGAAGTTTGTAGGGGTCGGGAACGGAAAGAGAGCCTTCGGCAAGGTGAGTGGCAAAGGTAGTGGTTGACTTGAACTTGAATTAAGTGACGGGCAATGCTGTCCCACCAGCCAAGGCCACAGACTGTGGGAACTCATCCTGGAATCCAATCATTGCTCTCCAAGCTTGAGTTATTTTCATTGATTTTTCAACCCAAGCTTGCTGCTCTATTTTGGAGGATTTCTTTACACGTGCAAGATTTGGGGGATTAAAAAAAAGTACTATGTTGTGATATGTAAAATCAGAAAGAGCTGCCAGATTTGAAGGAGTTTTGCCCACAGGGCTCTTTCAGGTTGCTAAAATAAATACAAGTGGAAGAAGTATGGGCTTCCGTATTTAGATGAGTATAATATTATACTTCCATTTTTTACCAAAAGAAAAATTCATTTTAGCATTTAATCAAATATACCCCATTAAAGACTGCTTGGTTGAAATTCACAGGATGGAGCCATCAGTTGCTTTGCTGTATCCTATTAGAAAGGATCTTCCGCTGACCCCGGCCCTGTGATGTGGGCATTTTCTTCACCCAAATTACTGGATGCAGATATAAAGACTCTCAGGAATTAACTTAAATGATTTCAGTAAGGGCTGAAATTTCAACATTTTATAGGACTTCCAAAGGCACTAACATTTAGCTTCATTTTGATCAGTAGGGATCATATGATGGCATCATTTTTGTCATCTAGCTGGAGACAGAGTTCAAGGCGACAGCAGATACACATGTGTTTGAGGAGAACTGTCCCTGAACTTGGCCCAGATAAGGTCAGTGTGGACTTCCACATTGGTACAGACCATGCTGATGAATGAAGTATGAGGCTTTATGGCCCTGTGGCAGCCAGTGGACATGTCAGCAGATCAGAGGTCAAGGTCTGACTCTGGCACTTACTGATACTGAGTCGCTTAATTCCCCAGAGCTTTATAATCACAGTGATGTACAACCAGCATCTGTGAAAGCCTGGGGTTTTTACAGGGAGCTGAGAGGCCGTTAAGGAGATGGGCCTTATCCCAACAATGGGCATGGTGACAGTGTCCACGTCACAGAGTTGAGGCACCTGCAAGACCAGGGCTTAGCTGGGACACATCCCAGTGGACTCTGACATGAGATCATTTATGTGGAAGTGTTCTGTAAAGTCCTTTACAGATGAAAGATGGCACCCAACCCCAAAAATGGTGCTTGTTACCTTCATCACCAGCCTTCTTCCTGTGACCCTTGTTGCGCTCAGTGCTCCAATCCACTCATCCTTAGAAGTTTCTGCCTCCACTCATCCTCTTTTGAACTACCCAGGAACACTTCTGGCCTGCACAACTGACTTTGACTGACTGTAGTGGAAATTGTTTGGGACCAGACTCATGTTTAATTTCCTTCTCAGAGTCCCAATTTTAAAGGATAATTGTTAGGAGAAAGTTGAAGCTAGAATTTCTGAATCCAAGTTACTAGCATGTGCTCTGTACACTAGCATTTTGGGGCAGGATTTGTTTTGTTTTTAAGACCTGTGCTATGACAAGAGTGCTGTTGGCCACAAATAAGTGGACGATGGGCTGTTTGCCTTATTTCTTAACCGTCATTTTGAAGTGCGGCTTAGTTACGTGAATTTTTAATTTTGCAGTTAAAAAGATAACACTGTTGATTGACAAATATCACTTTTAGCCCAAAATACTCATGAATATGTAATTGTTCCCCAAAGAGAACCTTGTTTAAAGAATCTTCTAAAAAATACAAAAAACCATGGTTATCCGCCAGCAGTAGTGAAAGAGATAAATTTATTTTGAAATTTTTATTATGAAGGGCTTTACTTCTGAACAGAAGATTCTTGATTTTTTTTTTCTAAAATGCTTTAAAAAAAATAAAAGTAACTTGACATTGGTTCAGTGTAGTTGCCCCTGAGTGGGCTAGGGGCAAGGAGGGGCGGGTTGCTGCGCTGGTGTAAGATTCAAGGATGTCTAGGGAGGTCCTTTCATCCCCAATTTTCTTGACACACCAGGCTGGAGGGATGCCTGGAAACCTGTTATTTGAGCTTAATTCCTGTGTAATAAAGGCCTGATTTCCTATTTAAATGCAAATGTCCCTAAAATGGTATCACACTAAGGTTTTCTCTGTCATTAACACTGGAGTAGCTTAGTTTCATAAGGGGTTGGTTTTAGTAGGAGAGAGAACAGTAGATAATTCTAGGTGTTGGATATGAGAATAAGGAGCTGGGTTCAGGGAGGTGAGATTTGTTAGCAAATCTGAGCCCTGTGTTTGGCTTTCATTTTCCCCCAGTTTTAGATACAGGGGAGACTGGTGTCATTTGAGCCAGTCGTCTGAGACAGATGTAATGCCAACACACTAAACTACTTTTATTCTGGGGGAGCCTGAGAAAGTCTAGAAACACTCATCTGATGACATAAATGACTTGGAGCCCTAGTCCATAGCAAAAGCCCATTTATGCGTTGCTCAGAAAAGAGAGGAATTTGGGCCAGCTAATGGTTTTTTTTTTTTCCCTTTCCAACATGAGCATCTAAAAATTATAATTAGGAAACATTATTTGAGGTTGATTCCCATACTGAGGCAGTCACATGGTAAGGTGTATTGGCCTTTGTCAGAGCCTATGAGCATGAAAGAGGAAGACAACTTGAAGCTTTTTTTTTTTTTTAAGATTTTATTTATTTTATTTATTTACTAGAGAGAGAGAGAGAGATATCACAAGCAGGAGGGAAGGGTATAGGGAGAAGCAGACTCCCCGCTGAGCAGGGAGCCCAGTGCAGGGCTTGATCCCAGAAGCCTAGGGTCATGACCTGAGCTGAAGTCAGACACTTAACTGACTGAGCCACCCAGACACCCAAGGACTTAATGTTTTTGTGCAACACTTACATGGATCTATGTTTAACCCAAGGACTTCCACACCCCACAGTTTTCTGATAGGAGATTTCATCACCCCATCCAATGATAGACATACTGAGGCTCAGGGGAATTAAGTATGTATTTTCTTTTTTTCTGAAGACCCTAAATCCAGTATCCTATTCTAAGAGTCGTACGTGCAATGGAAAAGAAACTATCAGCATCAAAAATGGTTAAAATATGATACATGGACCAAGAAATTTTGAAAGGGAGATATGAGCAGTGTTCATGTTCCTATATTCAAAATCTATGTGCAGACTTTTCTTTCTTACTTGGACTTGGAGGATTAAAGTAGTCCATGGAAGAGATCATTTCATGTGAACATTATAGATTTATAAAAATAGTCTGAAAGCAAGCAAGATTCGTCATGCCTATGAACTAAAGTAATTCTTTTGGCACCCTGGGTTAGATATTTTGATGAGCTTTTCTGGAAATTATTAAAATGATTTTTTTCTAATTATCTTGGGGAACGCATTTATTAGATATAACCTGCCTTTTGTTCAGGATTAAAATGATGAAAGCAGCCAATGTTTAATGAGATAAGATTTAATTAAAATGAATGATAGGGCCTTCCCACATTTCTGGTTTTATTTCAGTTTGTGTCCATGTCCACTCAATAAAGTAAGAAATGCATTCGTTAGATCAGGGACTCAGAATACAATCTTTGACAATAACATGAAGAAATAGGTTTTTTTTTTCCCTACTCCAAATACTGAGGAAATGTTTTTGTCAAATTCTATGGTCTCAGGGATTATATAATCAAGACAAAACTTTAGGAGTTTAGTTTAGGACAATTACTCTTATTTTACGAGTGATATATTCTTATTTCAATGGAAATCAAGGGGCTGAAACATTGCTTTTCCCTTCCATACAGAAGGCTGAACTGATCCCTTCGATGAGCTCTTCTGTGTTTTGCTTATTTGTCCCCACCTCTCTCTTGGACTGGATTTGAGCCTCTCCACAAAAGTACATAAACTATAAAGCAACCTAGAGAGGAGGAAGACAGATGGGAAGAGGGAGGCTGAGAAGAATTATAGGTCCTATGGGAAAATAAAGCCAGGTTAGTTGTACATGTACGGAGGAAGACCCTTAGACTGGTAAAGGTTGGAACTGGAGCGCACACACGTTGGTTGGGCGTGGCCTGTGAATGTAATTGACCACCCATGTCAGGAGTCTGAAGGGCATGAGGAGAAACAGGGGAAACAGGAAAGGGGAAGGAGAGAAGAAAGGAGGACCACACACCCAAGGGTTTCCGCTAGGACACCTGTCATTTAGGCAGACATCACACAGTTGGACTGTCTCCCCATCTCTGAATTTTGGGTGTCAAATGGGGACAAAGGTCTTGAGTCCTTGAGATCCTAAAAGGACAAAAGATGCCACTCAGGACTTACCTAAGAAGAGACCCAGAGCAATTGGAGTGTTTGAAACAGTCGGGGCAGGGAGCTGGGGCTTCTCTCTGAGGGAGCAGGTACTGTACCTTTAACATGGGCCCGGTGCGGGCAGCTCCCGTGTGGTCTCCCCATGTATTTGAGCGCTGTGGTTTACTTTCAGTGTCATTTCTTTCAATAGATCCTAGAATCAGATTTCCTGGGATCAGACTTCAATTCTTCGATTATTAGCCAGCAGACCTTGGTCAACTGACTCAGACTTTCTGTGCCTCAGTTCTCCCAAATACAGCACTGGGATAACAACTACAGTGAGGATAATTGCATCTAACAGCACGTATTGAGTGTTCAATAGAGGTATTCGGTAAAGGTGATAGTGATGATGACAGTGACACAGATCTATTTCTCTAACTAGCTTGTCAATTCCCGGAGCACATGAACTATGCCTTCAATGTCTCTGTACGTGCATTGCCAGCCTCTCCAGAGGGCTGTTGTTCAATGAGTGTTGGGTATACTGTAGGATAATGACTTCTGTATGCAAGCATCAAATATTTGTGGACTGAGGTGGCATTTGAGGAAGAGTGCTCTGAAAATAGTTGGAGGAATAAGCCAGAGAGAGTGCATGTCCACACTGGGCTGAATTGGCAAAACTCACATGTTGAAGTACTCACCCCAGTGGCTGAGAATAGGACTGTATTGGGAGATTAGACCTTTAAAAAGACAGTCAAGTGGGTCTGGGTGGCTCAGTCGGTTAAATGACCAACTCTTGATTTCAGCTCAGGTCATGATCTCAAGGTCACGAGATCAAGCCCCACGTCGGGCTCTGTGGCCAGTGCAGAGTCTGCTTGAGATTATCTCCCTCTCTTTGCCCCTTCCCCCTGCTTATGCCCTCTCTAAATCAATCAATCAATCAATCAATCAACCAATCAATCAAATTTAAAAAAAGAGACAATCAAGGTGAGACAAGGTCATTTGGGTCATATAGGTAGGGTCCTCATTATGGTGATTGGCGCCCTTCCAAGAAGAAGAGATTATGACACAGACATTCACAAAGGAAAAGGTTTGTGGAGACACAGGGCCAAGATAGCCATCTATGAGCCAGGGAGAGAGGCTTCCAAAGAAACCAGCCCTCCTGACACCTGAGCTTTGATTTTCCCGGTTTTCTGAAATGTGAGATAGTAGATTTCTGTTTGAGCTTGCCAATTTATGGTCCTGCATTATGGCAACTCAGCACATGGATGTGGTAAGAGTAAGGAAACCCGTGAGGCAGTTGTTAGCACCCCAGGGAGACATGCAGTCACTTGCAGATGGGGAGGGATAATGGGGATTTATGGCTTCCATGGGACTGAAACCGAGATGCATCAGATCTAAGATTGTGAGAAGACTGGAAGCCAGCCGCCTTCAAATTCTCACTCAGTGCATACATGCGACCATCACCCCCCTTCTCAGGATGGTGTTTGAACCACACCCCTCGTACTTTGTGTTTGAACCACACCCCTTATACTTTGTAACTCAATTCCTTGCATTTTCCAATATCTTAAATTGTAAGAAATGTCTTTGCAATGAGACGAAATCCACTTCTCACTGCTTCTGGCCAGCTGTGTGACCTTGAGCAAGCTACTTAAACTACCGTTTGTGAAACAGAAAAATCATTCTGATCTTGTAAGACTGTTGGGAGGATTAAGTGATCTTCAGCATGGTGCTTGGTTTATGGTGGGCCTTTCTTCAATAAATGGTGGTTGGGTACCCTGCCCTGTCTCCATCGGATTCCCATCTTTAGAAGAAGTTACCACTCATCATCTTTGCTTTACACTTAAAAATGTAACTGAAGGGCGCCTGGTGGCTCAGTTGGTTAAGCATCTGCCTTCAGCTCAGGTCATGATCCCGGGCTCCTGGGATTAAGTGTCCCCGCATTGGGCTTCCTGCTTAGCAGGGAGCCTATTTCTCTTCTCCCCACTCACTCTCTCTCTCTGTCAAATAAATAACTAAAATCTTTTTTAAAAAAGTAACTCAAAGTAGGTTTTCCATCTGAGGTGACTTGAGGAAAATGGTAGGAAAGATCCTTATTCTTCAATGAATTTTTCTCATCAATAATTTATACATCAAAGTGTATATTTTATTAAAGCTTTTTCTTTACCATTTTCTTTTCATGTAGCAAAGGAAAGAACTAAAAGACCAAATGAAATTTTAAAATAAGAAATTAAAATGGCATGTCATTTACTTGTGGAATCAGGCTGTTTTTTTAATAGGGAAATTCAATAAAAGATGAATTTTCAGTGACATTCTTTTTTTTTTTAAGTCAAACTTTACTTTTGCTAATGGATTAGTACTTTTCATCAAATAGATACACAGATACTGGTGAACTGAAGATCCAGGCTGATTATGTGGAAATCTTGGGCCTAATTATGGCAGTGCTCAGCCTGCTGAGAACAGAGAAGTTGCCAGGATATGGTTAGAAACCACTTTTGAATGTCTCCATTCTGCCAATCCATACATCCACTTTGAGACAGAAAGCCTTTTACAAAATTTCCTGAAAGACATTTACTTTCTTCTCCCTTGAGTAATAAAGTAAACTTTGCTGTCCTTTGGAAGGAAAGAGCAGGGCTCATTTATTATTGTTCCTATTTTTCAGAATTTAACATTTAAGCCAAAGAAATGAATTCTAGGAATTTTTGAATGTCAAGTTTTGAATTTCATATTTAGATGATCTCCATGTTTTCTAAGCTTACTTTTTTTTTTTTAAATAAGCGGTTATGTTTGCAATTAATGAATCCAAATAGAAGAGGGATAGTGTGTTTAAGGTTAATGGGAAATAAGATAACATAAGCAATGTGAGCATGTTGTTTAAATTCCATGCGTAGTAAATGAATAGTAAGACCTAGCGGACAGACAAGAATTTTAAAAATGTAAATCATGGTGAGTTTTCCTTTGAGGTAATTTACTATGTCCCCAGCAGGGGGCAACACTTTGTCTCTCTGGTTGGGCTCCAGGGATCTCTGTATGGCCTGGACTTAGGAAAAGGCATGTGTAGAGATTTTCACATCGTAATAGGAATTCTCAGATAGTCTCTTAAATTTTATATCCAAATAATCCTTTCTGTCTTTTGAAATACAAAATATGGGTTTTTTTAGTAAAAGGCTAAATCCTGCCTAAAAGACTGTGCTAGTTCTGACCCATTAGTTATAACTCACCTATGCTGAATCAAATGAAAATGTGTTCAGTGATGACTGCTTTTTATCTAGGTTTCAGTATCTATCAGTGTTATAGGGTTTTTGTTCCCTTAATGTCCACGGTTCTTGGTCACGTCGTTTCAAAGAATGAGGAGTAGATCTGACGGAGAGTGGGGGGCAACAAGCCAATTTTATTGAGCAAGAGTGTAAAGCTCCCGGAGAGCAAGGGGTCCCTGAGAGGGTTGCCGCCAGAGTTTCTAAATTTAGGGGTTTTTATGAGCTTTTTTTGTGGAACTACCTTCAGCAATCAGGGCGTGCTCAAGTCGTGCCAATCAGGGCTTCGGTCAGGTATCTGTCTGCTGATTAGGTTAATGTCCTGTGCTGATGGTCTTTTTTGGCTGACAGCTGCGCGCCTGGGTTTAACTTAGGTCTTAACTGCCCCTTGCCCGTGATATTGACAAATGCTTTGTGGTTAATTGTCTTATTTTAGGACATTTTGCAGAAGTCATTTCTGCAAAGGCCACAAAGCAGAATGTCAGTGTGGTTCTGTCTAATCTGCAAAACAGAATGTCAGTGCTGTTTGATCTTAGCTGTCCTGACTCCTTGTTTTCTCAATGCGGACCCTGGCCCTGACTACCTACCTGTCTAACTAGCTCCTAACATCAGCTGTGTGATTTCAGACCCAAATGACCACCCAGCCAGGTTCCTAGGAGCTGGAATAATAGGTCCTTGGCTGAGGTCCTTGCCAGGATGAGGCTCCTGTGGCCTCCATCTGCACAGATGGGAGTACATTTTGGGGAGATGGGATAGCTTACGCTGGAATCTGAGTGATCCTGCATTCTTACATGAGATAATGGGGACTCATGGCCTTCCTTCCCTAAAATCTGCTTAAGACAATGTAAGCTCTGAGCACAAGGGTCTGCAGAAGGCCCCTACTTGGGGAATCGTCTTTATGAACAGTTGTACTTGGAGCTCTCCCATTAAAAGAGCAGAAAGAGGACAGAGCTTTCTATTACTAGGAAGCCGACTCCACGTCTTGATCCTGTATCTAGAGAACTCGTCTAGAGAAGTCTGAACATTTACCCATAGGCTCTGTAAGCTGGAATTGCTCTCCTTGCGAAGGCCTGGGCTGGGTGTGCCCTGCTTGTGGCCTCTGCATCCTGGGGAAACAGAGCAGCCAAGCTTTCCCTGGCACAGAAATGGCTGAGCTTCAAGAAGACTCTGCTGTTTAGAGGGAACTGTGCTGACTTACATGATTCTTGTTGCCCACCGGAGAAAGCAAATAGTCCTCTGGGTCAAGCAGAACTTTTCCTGACATTTGGAGATGAAAGAAGTTTCTGGACTAGGACTTAACATCGAGGGAGGCTCTGTGACATGCACACAAGGTTCTCTACAACATCCCTGCCATAAAGGCAGTAGCAGACTCCACAGGGAGGAGCTGGACACAGGATGCAGAGTGTGATTCTCATTTTCTGAAGTTTTATCTTTCCTTTCTTGGGACTTAGCCAGACCCTTAAAATAAAAACAATGTACTTCCTTATTGTGGAAAATTTCAAGCCTATCCCAAAGTGAGAATAATTTGGCGAGTCCCCATGTCTGTGTCACCTATCTCCAACAATTACCAGTTCATTGGCTAGAGTTTGGACCTTGCCGATGTTCATACATTGAATTACAATTAACACAGATGTTGTTTGGAAGCGGGCTGGCCCCTGGTGGAAATGGAAATTGGCCCGGGAGGTCCTTTAGCCAGGAGTGGCTCAGATAATCTCCTTTCCCTTCTCAAAGGTTGAGGGGTCCATTACTCACCTTCTGGCTTGGGAATTACCCTCCACATTCTATTCCAGTATCCCCTTGAGTAAGAATGTGTGGACAAAGAATCTGTAAGTGACTGTGGTGCTGTCTCAGCGAAACACGAGATCCTCAGAGATAGACAAGGACGTAGGGGAAGAGGACCCCTTACCTGCACAGGACTCTCCTTGACGATGACCTTCAAGCAGCCGCTGATGAAGTCAGCTTAATTCAGTGAACAGTCGAGCATCTATTATGTATGTGTAACTTAAGTCCCAGATGTCAAGGACCCCCAGCCCTGGGGAAAAATCGTCTAATCAAAGTTTTCAAGTCTGCCCAGGAGTGATTAGGCACTTTACGTACAAGAGATATGTTCATCTTTCAGGAAGGATATTTTTATTCAATTTTGAAACCTTACTTGAACACCTTTGGTATTATTCTTAAGACTAAAAAGAAATTAGAATCAGTGAACCAAAAGGATAGTCAGTGATGCCGACAAGGAAGGCAGGCAGACAGCAAGAGAGGAAGTAGACAAACTACGCAATCTGGAGCAAGAACCAAAATACCACAGTTATTGGAGTTATTTTAGAGGTGGGGTGAAGGGCGCCCCACGTGCATCTCTGGTACACAGACCACTGCGATGGTGATAGGACAGTATTCAGCTATGCATGGGAAAGGCTTGAAATCGATGATACACATTTAAGCCTTGACCTTACACTCACCGGCTGGGACACCTTCCAAAATGTATCTGACCTCCCTGTGGAGTTGGTTCTCAATTCCTAAAATGAATGTGATAACAGCCACCTGACAGAGGTGGTAAAGATTAACGAGATAATTCAACATCAGCAAGCTCTGTAAACAATGAGATTCCATGGCCAGTCAGCTGGGGCTTTTGTGGTCATACCGATGTCACAGGGACACCAACAAGAGGTAAGTGTATTTTCTGGATACTTTGTTTAAGGGAGAGAGTAAAATAGAATAGATGAATTCTGACCCTGAGAGAGAGAAATAAAGCTCCTCAGAAAACTCTTCTCTGTGGGATGATTTGTTTGTGACAAATAGGCTTTACTGAGAAGTGACAGGTGCAGAGAATGAAACGGAAAAAGTGAGATGGGCCAGATCGTCATGGGCCTTGTGTGCCATGCTGGGGAATTTGGACTTTCTTATCACACAGTTGACTCCATATTTCATGAAGTTCTTGGAATATAAAAAATACAAAAACATAAGTCAAGAGAAGATGTAAATTAGAACGTAACCTCCAAGTTAGAAAGAGGACAAAGCCATAGAGGTCACAGAGCTTGAGGTAGCTGTTCAAGTCAAACTTCTGGTTGACTCTGAGCATGCTGCGACCAAATCAAAAAGGAGAAAAAAATGGGCAGTCACATGATCTGCATTGTTCCTGAGGACAAAACTTCAGCTCTTATGATGAGCAAAACTTTTACTGGCACTTAACTGAGTGAATTTCTTGGGGAAGACTTTATAAAGGAGGCCCAAAATGATGTTTGGTGAAGAACGTTCTCGCCATCATCCTCACCGTAAACACAGTAGGAGGCTTAATGGGCTTGTTTTTTATAGGGTTCCTCTCTTCCCCTTCCCAGCTTTATTTTCCCCCATGGCATTTATCAGCTCACTTACTACATTATTTACTTGTTCATTTTATTTATCACCAGTCACCTACACTGGATTATCATTTCTAAGAGACAGTCTTGTTCATTTGTGTGTTTCCGGGTCCTAGAACAGTGCCTGGCCTGGCACATGGCAGTATTTGTCCTATGGGTGAACAAATGAATGCAGGTGTGACTAAAACTTTTTAAACCTCAAAGTGAGCTTCCTACCACTGAGAAATTTCCATTAATGTACAAATGGAATATTTGATGTCAAGCTGTTGGGGAAATTGAGATTCTGCATTGGGTTTTAAGATTAATCTCTGAGGGTCACTTCTCATTTTACTTAAAAAAAACTTTTACATGTAAATATACAGTGATTTTGCAAAGAAATAGCTTTCTGTAATTTAGCTAAGCTACTAATTTTATTTCTAAGTGAGTGGAGAGAAGGGCAGAGCCAACTGTGTGCTGAGCAGATAGCCTAACGTGGGTCTCCATCTCTAGACCCTGAGATCACAACTTAAGCCAAAACCAAGACTCACTCAACCAGCTGAGCCACCCAGGCACCCCGCCCCACTAAGCTACTAATTATAAGTAAGTCCATTTTGTCTTTTATGCTGGTTAAGTCAATTGGACCTAGATTATTGCTGGCATAGTGGGTTAATCTTCTTAAGGTTGGTATAACAGCTTACAACTTTCAGTGATCACAGTTCCCCACAACAAAGATGCTAATAACATAATTTCCTAGTAAATATTCATGGCTTCTTATAAATCAAGTCTTGAAACTTAATATTAAAACAAACCTCTTAATATTTTTAAGAAAGGTCATTGTTCTTAGAAAATAGACTTAGGAAGAAATCTAACTTTATGGACCATATGATACAGAATACATAAAAACTGAAGTAGAATTTTATAGTCATGGGTATGTAAACATTTGTTAATCTTCCTTATCCATCAATCAAAGTTTAAGAATCAATTCCATGTTTTGTTTGGTCAAAAACAATTATTTCAACAGTTTCTTAATGTTACTTTCAACGTTCTGGCTTAACACAAAGCCAAACAAAATGTGTGGCTTCTGTTTCAGCTTTAGAGTTAATAAAAGCTAACTTGAAGATATTTGATTTGAAGTTTTTAATAATTTATTTCCACAAGCAACATATTTTCCATGGGACAAAGCTGATGAATTATATGCAAAATGCATCCCCCAAATAGCCAAAGAAATTGATCTGTAATATGGAACTGCTGGATACAAACCAAGTAAATTTCAGAGGACAGCTGCCAAAAATAATGACACGTAGTAATTTATGAAGATGCTGAGGCACATTTTGGAATTGTATGTGGCCAGCACGCACAGTGTTTACATTTCAAAAGCAGTCAGGAATCTGCAGGTGCACCAAGGGCTCCAGACACGTCCCTGCAAATATCAAAGGTGTACTCTGTTGTACATTTGGGCAAGGACGAGATTTTTCCTTTAAAGATAGTTCTAGAGAAAGAGTTTCCTATTTAAAAGGCTGCCTTTCTAATAGCCTTGATGCAGCTTCTCCCAGCTTTGAACTACAAAGTCCATGCAAATGCACACAAAAGGGGGAAAAAAAAGCAGATAGGGAATCAACTGTCGCTAGCTGGCAGAGGGAATTTCCGTTTGCCACAAAGAGGTGCAAGAGAGGATGGAAATAGAAGGCAGGAAATTTAACTCTAACTGAAGAAGAAAAGCCATTGCTTTTATTCCACCTGTTCTGGTTTCTAAGATATAGTTGAAGAATGTGTTCTTAAACTTAGAAGAATTGATTATGCAGACTACAAGGATTTCTCCTGTTCCTTTAACAAAAAAAATTCAGTTAACAAAAGAAATATACCTACACAATATCTGGCCATTTGGTAGAGCTAAATGTTGTTTGACGGGTATCTTGACTGGTTGCTGAGGTCACAGGTCTGTCCACTCCTGGTTTAGTCACTTTTGGCAAGTGGCATCCTGTTAGAGTATAAACTATGATATCAGTGTGCAAGGGACAGTTTTTCTTAGAAAAGGTGTCTGTTGGGGATGGGGCAAGTTAGATGGAAAGCACTAGAAGTATAGCTACAAATAGATTGTGTCCGTAATACAATTTTGCTTAATGTGTCTGTGAGCCTTCCTTCCAGGAACGCAAGGTTGAGTGAGGTCTAGGGCATCTAAGCAGTCAGATATTGCTAGACAAAGACAGAAAGAAATAGATATGGTTTTTTAAGAAGCTAAAATGGCATTTGATAAAATTCATTCCTCATTCTAGCTTTCTGCTTAGTGACAAATTCTACAGATCTCCATTTGAAATCAAGCTTATTCTAGAAGAACCAGCAATGCAACCATGAGGGCTGGAAAAGGCGGGGGGGGGGGCGGCGGGGGGGGGGCGGAGAATGTTCCCATTATTTGCAATTGACACGCAATTTGGGAGGGTTTTGTTTTATCTAGAAAACCCGAGAGCATCAAGTAAAAACAATGACCAATTGAGGCTCAGTGTGATGACCAGTAATAGAACCCAAGCATTTTATATACCAGTCATGATTGCTAGCAAGTTTGATGGGTATTACAGGAAAAGGATGGGGAAAATATTTTGTATATAAATATATATATATATTATATATATAATACATATATATTTTTTGGTATCTCAATCAAGTTTAATATATAACATATTATATATATATATGCATGCCTGGGGGTCAGGGCCCTGGTTGGGGATTTTGAGTTAACAACACCTGGAGAAGAAGGGGAGAGTCTCTCTCTGAGATTAGAGACAGGGGACTGGGGCTGGGGAGAGGGAGATGGGAGGAAGGATGGGTTGGGGAGAAGTTATGGGTGGGGCTTTTGACCAGTAGGGATTGGAACACCTGCCTGATGTGGAGGCTTGGGGAGTGCTGGGAGGATGCATTTTTCTGTTTTGTTTGATTTTTTAAAGTATTATGTTTTGTTTATGCCGTTCTCCTTTGCTTCTTCCACGCCCCTCTGCAGTAACAACCTACACTGCTTCACACAGGGTTTGGGACCCCATTAGTGTTTTTTTGTTTTTTTTTTTTTTTTTTTCAGATGGTCACCACCCCCAGGCATTAAGTGTGAAGAAGAGATCAGGAAGGCTCTGTTTTATTTGGATTTTACAACTATCTTAGGAATGAAGCTTCCAACCAAATGCAGTGCTCTGGGTCTGAGTTATGGTCTTTCACTAAGATAGCAGGAACGTCATAAACCAAACAAGACATTTACTAGAATTATACTCTTTTTAATCTTCCCTCGCACTCAGTTTGTCTGTATAGCTGTATGTTGATGCTGAAGGTAACTTAGAAGGTGATTCAGTAAATTCCCTGCATGCTCTGGAAGGTGGTCAAGGCGGGAGATCTGAGGAGGTTTTTGTTACAAGAGCTATGGATGCTACAGGATCTGAGCTGGTTGGCTGACATCTCATTTCATGGCTGGAGCACAATCCATCCGCTCTAGCAAGATGGAAAATGGTCAGGGTAAATGTCAATAAAGAAAGAACGAGAAAAATAAATGTATGAAATTAAAATGTAAGGAAATAGGGACGCCTGGGTGGCTCAGTGGGTTAAGCTGCTGCCTTTGGCTCAGGTCATGATCTCAGGGTCCTGGGATCGAGTCCTGCATCAGGCTTTCTGCTCAGCAGGGAGCCTGCTTCCCTCTCTCTCTCTCTCTGCCTGTCTCTCTGCCTACTTGTGATCTCTATCTGTCAAATAAATAAATAAAATCTTCTAAAAAATGTAAGGAAATACACACCATTTCTCTCAAAGCTATGATTTTGATCAGATCAAAATATAAATGACATGATTCTAGCATTCAGTATTGGTATAATTACAAAAAGGAGTGAGGCTTTTGAACTTTGGGATTCCCAGCCAGAGCGTACATTTTAGAGGTCTCATGTAACGTGTATGGTATGCTTGTGTTTTAGGCAACTTTTTCCTGTACCTGTGAGGATCAGTACGTGGGTACTTTCTGTGAAGAATTTGATGCTTGCCAGCGGAAGCCGTGTCAGAATAACGCCAGCTGTGTGGATGCAAATGAGAAGCAAGATGGGAGCAATTTTACCTGTGTCTGCCTTGCTGGTATGATTTCTATAAATGAGTTATTATTGATCTCTCTGTAGAAGGTACCCTTATTAAGGGTGGCTAAGTGACACAGTGTCCAGCGGCTAGATGAGGCAATTTTAAATTCTTACCGATTGTCTCAGGCTGTGCTTCACAGGCTTGGGAATGGAAGAGCGAAATTCACATGGGGATAGACATCCTGTTCCTTGGCTGGTTTTCTGACACCGGGATGCTTCTGTCTTCGCGGTCCACCATTTTTATCTTGGGAAATGAAATTCTTGGTTAAAGAGAGGTCTGGACATTTCAGAAACAGTTCTGCAAATATGTACTGGGTGTGGACTGGGACCGTGTGGGTGATGACGCTCAGTAACAAGAAAATTCCAGGACAATCTATACAGGTTGCTTTGTCAAGCCACCTCATCTTCCCATTGATGTTAATTTCCTTTTGTTCGTGTATGTTCATTAGGCCAAGTACACTGTTCTCCTCAGTGGGGGAGGTCTTCAGTGTTCCTCGATCAGTATGGAGGATTGGAGGGTATTACTTGGAGACCAATGGGCAACCAGTAGGAGAGCACAAGCCAGTGCCCCCAGATTTCTGTGCTCTGCAGTCATCTTAATTGACTTATTGCTTAGCCAACTCGATTGCTAACACTCAAGGAGCAGCAATGGCATTTCCCAATGAACATTCTGATATGGCCATTTTGATGCAGCTTAAAAGCAAATACCAAATTCCTCCTTTTTTTTTTTTTAACCATTAAATAGCATACAAAACTGGAATCACCTTCCCTTTTTCTGTTTCATCCCTGGTTGCCAACATCTGCCTCTGGGTGGGGATTTAGGATGCTGTAGGAGTTGGGGAGAGACAGAGGGATGGAGTAAAGGGACAGTTGGAGTGATGAAGTCTTTATTTTAAGAAACAGGATGCAGTGGTGCAAAAGTTTATAGACAAAAATTGAAAGTTCTTCACTCATCTCTCCCAACCCAAAGCATCAGTCAGTCATTGGGGTAGGTTAATAATCTGGTATATTCTTTCCAAACCTGTGTGTGTGTGTATCTCTGTGCAAGTGTGTGTATTTCTCTTGCACACCAGATAATTAAGTATTTTTCTATATGCTTTTTAAAAAACATGGTTATAGTATACATAATTGTTCTATAACTTGCTTTATTCCATGTATATTACATTTACAGTAGATTAGATAACCTTTCATGTCAGTATGTACAGATTTGCCTTATTCATTTTTAACTGTTTCAGTATGTCTCCTAAACTTGTATCTCCAGATCAGCCTCCCTCCAAGCTCACCTACTGGTTACTTGACATCTGCCTTTGGATGTCCCAGGCCACCTTAAGCTATGCCATTCACAAAACCAAGCTCATCATGCCCCCATCCCACCTGCTCAGCTTCTAGTGTTCTATTTCTATAAGACAGACATCTGCAAGTCATCTGAGGTGCCTCCCTCTCCCTTTGTCCATACCCCTTCTACCTCCAAGTGTTCTCCATTGACCATCTGGAGACCTTGCGAATCCAGAACCCTCTCCACAGCCCCATGACCGCCACCCCCAGGCCAGCTGCCTCTGCCCCTTGTCTGTGCTGCTGAGGTCATCTCCCACTGCTTGTCCATACACTCCTGACTGTGCTACATGCTGAACCAGAGTGATTGTGCCAAAGGGAGCCCCCCTTTTGTCCCCACACCCTCCCTTCTCCACCTGGTAGCAGGTGATCATTTTCCTATGCAGATCTGGTGTGATTGCCTTCCTACTTCAATCCCTTTTTCCCATTGCTATTTGGTCCATGATCTGTCCTTCGCCCCCCCTTTCCAGCCCCATCTCACCCCATTGCCCACCTTGCTCTGGGCCTGACCACCTTGGCCTTTCTTGTCCCCGACAGCCCGAGCTTGCTCCTTCTGCTGTGGGCCCACCTCTCCTCTTTGTGCCTGGATGGCTCTTCCTCCTGCCTCCCTTTGACCTGGGTAACTAATCCCAGGTTTTTGTTTCGGACTCTGTGAAATGCCCGCTGTCCTTGGGAAACCTCACTAAGCGTTTCAAGCTAGGTTCCCTCCCTTTTCTCCTTTCATAACTGTGTGGTCCTTTCCTTGAAGCCTTCATCTGTTTTCAGTGTTCATTTACACGTGTGATCTTTTGATGACTGCCTGTCTTCCCCACCAGTGTTAACCTCATGGGAGTGGGGCCTGAATCAATCTAGCTCATCACTGTATCCCACAGGGTCTGACAAATCATGGGTGCTCAATCAAGGTGTTGATAAGGTGAATTAATGAAAGCATAGGGGCATGGCCTCGTGTTTTAAACCATTCCTCTAGTGATGGATCTTTAAGATGTTTTCAATTTCTCTTTTACAAGTAATTTCAGAACAAATAAAGAACCTTCTATAAATGGTCTCAGTCGGGTGGGTAGGTGGAGCTTGTCACTGTTTGGACTGAAGTGATTTCAGTTTGATATTTTACCCAAGTCTGTTCTTAAAGGGCACGTCTCCATTTTATGAAAGGAACTCATGTGCACTGAATCAGAAGGGTCATAATGCAGGGTTGGTGACACTCTCTCATCTTGTCCATAGCCTGTAGCCTGTTTTTTTTACATATTTACTTAGCTCTTTTAATAATGTAACGATCACTGGTGAAATCAACTTCAAAACCAGAAATTCAACCCTATAACTAATCATATAGTCTCTTCATTAACCCTTCCCTTGACTTCCCCTTTCTATCTAGGGGTACCGATCATTCTGAACCTTGAGTGGATTAGCCCTTTGTTTCCCTTTTTATAAAGTTTTAATGTTTACAAATTTTTATAGAAGGATTTAGTTTTGCTTTAATTGTTTTCCATTTATAAAAACAGCACCATGTGTGAATGCTGTTATGGTGTTATGCATGTAATTCTCTGGTGTTTGAGTTCATTCTTTTGGGCTGCTATGTAAAGTTCCATTCATCTATTTGCCCATGGACAGGGAATGATGCACATCTGTGTATGTGTCTCTGTCATGTACGTATTCGCAACTGTTTTAGGTATCCATCTCGGAGCGGAATTGTTGGAACATAGGCTATGTAACTGATCACTTACAGGAGGTCACACCACACTCTTTGCCCTTTGGTTGTGCTAATAAGTACTCGGACATGTGATGCATAATTGGTTTTGTGAATTCATATCCTTTTCAATGTTTTGTAATGTCAAAAGTTTTAATTTTTGCTAATGGAATGGTATGAAAATGTATCTCAGGGTGGTTTCTGTATTTTGTGGTTCACTAATGATACTGAGCTCCTCTTCATGTTGTTACTACCTGTGTGTGTCTTTTCAATGGAATGCTGTCTTTCTATCTCTTGCTCCTGTGTCTGTGTCCTTGTTTTTTGGTAAAAGTCCTTTGTTTCTTTTTGATACTAACCATTTGTCAGCTGTATGAATTCCAAGTATTTTCTCCAAGTTTGTATGTTGTCTTTTCACTTTGCGGGGTCTTTGGATGTGTGGACATTCTTATGTTTTGCAAAGTTTACTTCTCTAGTTACTACATTTTATATCCCATTTAAGAAAATAATTTTTTTTATAATTTTTTTTGAGATTTCTTCTCTTTTTATTTTTATTATTTATTTATTTATTTATTTGACAGAGAGAAGGATCACAAGTAGGCAGAGAGGCAGGCAGAGAGAGAGGGGGAAGCAGGCTGAGCAGAGAGCCTGATGCGGGGCTCGATCCCAGGACCCTGAGATCATGACCTGAGCCGAAGGCATAGGGTTAACCCACTGAGCCACCCAGGAGTGAAATAAGTCAAGCAGAGAGAGTCAATTATCATATGGTTTCACTTATTTGTGGAGCATAACAAATAGCTTGGAGGACAAGGGGAGATGGAGAGGAGAAGGGAGTTGAGGGAAATTGGAAGGGGAGGTGAACCATGAGAGACTATGGACTCTGAAAAACAATCTGAGGGTTTTGAAGGGGCGATGGGTGGGAGGTTGGGGGAACCAGGTGGTGGGTATTAGAGAGGGCAAGGATTGCATGGAGCACTGGGTGTGGTGCAAAAACAATGAATACTGTTAAGAAATAAAATACTGAAAAGAAATAAAAATAAATAAATAAATAAATAAAATCTTAAAAAAAAAGAAAATTTTTTTTGCTTGAAGAGTTAAAAGACATTAATCTATATTTCCCACCCAGCATTTCAAAATTTGGTTTTTGCTAACCTTTAATTAAAATGAAATTTATTTTGTATATGTTGTTTGAGAAAGGGATCTGATTTCATCTTTTACTATAATTTTATTTTTCTTCTTCTTTGAAAGTACCCCATTTGCATCAATATGGAATATGTGAAACTTTATACTGTGTCCCTCCTTCTACCTAAAGCTACCAACAGAATTAGAAATAACTGGATGCCTAATACACTTTTAATTGTGCGGACTCTCAGGCATTTCTTCACTGTCAAGGTTTAGCCATTGATTTGAAATTTTCAGATTTTTGCTTCTTAGTGGGGAAAAGAACTTCACCTTTATCATCTAAGATGACTTAACATCTCCCATGTCAATAGCACATCCTGGCTAGGTGGCACATATGTGTAATTAGGATATTCCTTGGGACTTCTAATAATACCAATAACAATAAAAAATACTTTGACTTTCAATTGGCATCAGGGCCAGGGAGTTGCATTACAAGAATATGAATTTTGATAATTCTACTTAGACTCAGGGATGGTTTGGTTATTGCCAGTAAACTCATCAGGAACCTAGGAGACAGCAGGCAAATTGATCTTGATTTACAAAATGATCATCTTTTATTTCTTCTATTACAAGAACAAAGCTATCTGATAATACCACATTTGTAAATAATAGCAAATTATGGTTCTAGTAAGCTATTTCTAATGGTTGTCCTATATCCTGAATATCACACATTTAAAACTTCCAATCTTTAGAAACAAGGTATAGATACCTTTGTGCATTGGTCACAGTTTAAACAACTTTAAAAAATAATATACATAATCTGCACTGACATTTGATCACATAGTTCCCTGAGGTACTTGAACAGTATGTGGTTTGCTTGGAGTTCGCCACTTATGAGAAAATCCATCTATCCAGGAGTCCTTTCTCATTTCATAAAAGTGTAAAGTAGTCATAGAACCACAGTGGCTTCCTCAGTCTCTCCTGCTGTCCTTGAACCTGCAGTACTTGCCTTTTGTTTCGTGAGGTGGCCTTGCCTGGGCTGGGATCTCTCCACCATCCAGCCTCTATCAGGGTCTCCCCGACTCCCAGCAGCTTTCCTTCCTTGCCTTTTATAGAGCTGGGTCTGTGCACTTCCCTTCCCCATGGCCTCCATTCATCCTCATGTTCTAGAACAGATCCCAATTCTGAGCTAGAAGAGATATAAGAAAGGTTACCCTGGTGCCCTCGCTCTTTGCTCGTCTACTTTTGGACTTCACCCAGCTGTTCTCTTAAGCAGGGTTCTACCTTCTCCATTCTCATTCCCTGTGGGACAAGCCCTGCGCCTTCTAGCTTCTAGCTCCGCCTCTCAATAAGCTGCTCACTGCAGTCAGTACATGCTTGGCCAAGAATATTTAGGGTAACACTTGACTGTACTGGAATAATATGTCAATCACCAAACCTCAGTGGCTCCCAAGAAAAGGTTATTTCCTGTTGTGTCATAGTCTGAGGAAGGATATGGATGACACTGGAAGCTCTGAGATCTCTCTAAGAGACCATATGCAGGGATAGAAGCAAGGGAGGTGCTAGAAGTTGCCAGACACTCCGAAGGATAGCATCGTATTTGAAATTGTTGTAGCCACTTGGTTTTCAGGTGACAAAGAAGCTGTGAACTCCCCAGTGACACTGGTTGGGCATGATGAGGTGAACAGGTTGGGGCCACCTGTGAGACTTAATAAAGACAAGTTTAGTGGCAAACTAATGTGAGGGATAGAGACAGAAGGGTCTCTTATTTTTAAAATTACAGCATAGTATTAAAGAGCACAGGTTCTGGAGACAGAACGCCCAGATCTCAATCCCAACCAACTAGACCTTGAACATGGGCTGTTTCCCCTGTTTGTTTCCCATCTAGCTCCAGCATCATACTGTCTGGTCCAGAAAAAGCTTCCTGGAGACCCTGCTTTGTTGCCTGAGGTTACATGAGTCCCAGGTGCTGGAGTCAGCCTTGTGGTCTAGACCCTGACCCATCTGCCCTGTGGTGTAGACACTGCCCGTCCCACTTGACCACAGCCTCTACAAGCAGCAGTCTACACACTGCTATGTCCTTACCGTCTTCTAGTCCAGCTCCTCGAGCGAGTTACACAACCTCTCTGGGCCTGCTTCTTTGCCTCCGCAAGATTACAGCAACCCTCATCGTGAATTAGGAATGTCACATGAGAACCAAACGCCTGGTCTGTTTCTCACCCATCTCCAGTATCAAGCCCAGTGCCTGGCACATAGTAGGTGCTCAATAAACGTCTGCTGACTAATGAATGAATGAGCAGAGGGAGATGAAATTTTAACAAGGTGCACAGATGTGTAGTAGGGACTCACAGCCCTCGCCTCTCCTCACTGGGCTCCTCCCTGTAGCACACATTGTATGTTTTTACCTCCCACATCAGACTTGGCTGGTTGAGGGCAGCAACTGTTACATTCTATTCCTTTTTACTTCTCTGTCCCCTGTCAGTGCCCAGCCCCGGGCCTCCCACAGTCATAGACACAGAATACACGATTACATTGAAATGTAGCTTCTTTAATCAGGATTCAGTTTATAAAAGCCTTCTAATGTTGAGAATATAGTTTTTCCTCAAAGGAGCTATTACTTTTTCTGAAAAGAGCTGTGCTACATCTTCAAAACTGTCACTGCCAAAATATTATTAGCATCAAGCAAAGCATTTTTCACCTTCAGAGGGCTTCACTGTTCCAACTTATTGGTGATTTCAGCCCATTATAAAAACAAACAAACAAACAAAAAAACAAGTTCATCATTTCTGAGGCACAGAGAGTGTAGCATGTGTTTCCATCCCAGCTCTACCCTTAAACACTGAGTGTTGCTCAGGTAGGTGTCCAGATCTCTCTGAAGAGTGAGTTAGCAGTGGGTCACCTCCTCCTAGCGTCACCTCTTCCTGGGGACACATCCCGAGTAGGCTAAGCAGTGCTCATGCCCAGCCTCACTCACCTCAGGAAGTCAACGTGTGAGCAGGTGAATATGGGTTTTTTGGCTAGTGGCTTAGTTCAGAAGTTTAGAGTGGAAGGCCCTATTCTGGACATTTCACATAAGTTGAATTATTCGCTATGTGGCCTTTTGTGTCTGGCTTTTTTCACTTGGCATCACATTTTCAAGGTTCCTCCATGTTGTAGTGCGTTATCAGGGCTTTGTGGCTTTTTATGGCTGAGTAACATCCCATTGTGTGGAGACACCATCTTGTTTATTTGTTTGTCCACTGATGCACAGTTGGGTTGTTCCCACCTTTTGGCTGTTGTGAACAGCACATCTCTGAACCCCGCCCTGGTTATGCTCGCCCTTCTCTGCTCCCCCTCCATGGTCTCATGCTTCCAGCCTCTCCTGTCTTCCTCTCTTTCTCTGCTATCCTCCATCTTCCCCCTTCCTCCTTGGCTTCTCATCAGCAGGGATTCCAAGGTCTTGTCTTTTTTTTTTTTTTAAAGGTTTTATTTATTTATTTGACAGAGATCACAAGTAGGCAGAGAGGCAGGCAGAGAGAGAGAGAGGAGGAAGCAGGCTCCCCGCTGAGCAGAGAGCCCGATGCAGGGCTTGATCCCAGGACCCTGGGATCATGACCTGAGGCGAAGGCAGAGGCTTTAACCCACCGAGCCACCCAGGTGCCCCTCCAAGGTCTCATCTTAAATCAAGTCCTTAACAAGCAAAAATTTAGTAAGTCCTTGCTGCTGCTTCCGTTCATTGGTCTCCTCCTCTCCCTCCCTCTCTCCCCGTCTCCATCCCCCTCCCTCATCTTCTTCATCACTACCATACATTGGTTTTGCTCCATACTGTGATTTCCTACACATCTACTTACACTTCCCTTCTCTGTGTATCGTGCAACTTCTCCGAGGTCATCGGTGGTGTCCTTCCCGCTAATTTCCAAGGCTCTTTCTTTGTCCTTGTCTCTTCAGAAGCTCTTCCCACGTGGCTTACAGAACGCTGCATGTTGTCTGCTCTCCTGAGGCTGGCCCGGCCCTCCTCCCCTCTTTGCTTTCCATCCTCTCTCTCAGGAACTCCTCCTCGATTACCCCTCTCCCGCTGCCTCCCTCTGCCTTGACAGCAGTCGCTCGTGCTTAGCTGTCACCTCTCGGTGTCTGGGTTTCAGATCCTTGCTTCCCGCCTGTCACCTCAGTTCCAGCACTTTCATGGACTTGACCCTGAGGCCCTGCTAATGCCTCAGCCCCTCCTCAGACTCAACGGGGTCCTCCTACCTCAGCCTCCCACACACGCGTTCAAGCCTGACTTTTTTCGAGGGTACTGGTTTCTATCCGCCATCCTACCACCACCCTTGACACTCAGGCTGGGAGCTCAGGCCTCACGACCCACTCCCTCATCTTATTTATCTCTGGACGGTCCCCAGGTTTGCTCTCTTGAGGGTGATTTCCCATGTGCCCCAGCTCTTCCCCGTGCCTCTGCTGGGCCCCGATCTGGGCTGTTGTCACCTGCTGCTGGAATGACTGTGATAAGCCTGCCCACCCCCTCCACGGTCCGCCTTGCTTACAGCGGCGGCGCTGCATTCCAGAAGCCTCGGGCTGGCGATGCTGAGCAGGGCTGAGAGGTCAGAAGGCCCGAGTGCCCAGACTGCTCCCCCACTTCTCATTCTCCCTGGGACTTCAGGGTAATGACGCCGTGAGGCTGAGGTTTCAGAAACGTGACTGGCCCAAACGCCCACTGCTATTACTGTGGGTATAAGCCAGGAGTTGAGGCCCTACGCGGTGCACAGTCACTGCTTCCCCTGCAAGTGGTTTGGCCTCAGCTCCACTGTGCTGTCCCTGTCTGGCAAGCCAGCGTGGACCCCGTGGGACCCTCAGAGCATCCTTTTCCATTCTGCTAAGACCTACACCCTGCCCACCCTTCCTGCCTCAGGGCTAGCCTTGCTTGGCTCTCAGTGTTTCCTTCCTTCCTTCCTTCCTTCCTTCCTTCCTTCCTTCCTTCCTTTCTTTCTTTCTTTCTTTTCTTTCTTTCTTCCTTTCTTCCTTTCTTCCTTTCTTTCTTTCTTTAGATTTTATTTATTTATTTGACAGAGATCACAAGTAGGCAGGCAGAGAGAGAGGGAGAAGCAGGCCCCCTGCTGAGCAGAGAACTCGATGTGGAGCTCTATTCCAGGACCCTGGGATCATGACCTGAGCTGAAGGCAGAGGCTTTACCCCACTGAGCCACCCAGGTGCCCTGGCTCTCAGTGTTTTCAAACAAGCCTCATGAAAAGGAAATAAAACACACACGAGAAGTAAAGAAATGTGGGGGTTGGATCCATGGTCCTGGGTTTGATTCCAGGCTGAGCCTCTCACCGACGCTACCTTGTTCCCTTGAGCCCCAAGTTCTTCCACCTGTGAAATGGAACAAGTCTCGGCCTTGTAGGAGTTAAAGAGAACATACCCACACACACATACAGTACAAACACACAGACACACACATACACACACAGGCCCAGAATGGGGGATTCACAAAGGATACCTTTTGCAACCTGCAAATGCTGGTAAGAGATGGGAGGGACGGGCACTGCCATTCTTATTCTCTCTTCATATGCTGTGCCCATGCCCCCCATGTCCCTCTGGAGTCCCCCCTTTTTGTCTCCACCATAACACCTATGCTGAAGAAGAAAGGAGGAGAGTTAAGCTCTCCCCCCAGATTGAAGCAAATGAGGACAGGAGGTGACCAGTCTGCAACACCGCTTCCCCACGTCTGCCCTCTGTTCAGAAACCTTCAAAGATGCCCCGTTGGGAACCCCAGCTCCTCGGTGTGTGGATTGGAAACCCCAGCCCCGTCTTAGTCCCGTACCCCTAGTCAGTGTATCTGAATGTGTCTGATTTGGCATTGTGTCCCTGCTTTAGCCCACCCTGTGTGTTTGATTGTTTCCTAGGAACGTGTTTTCGCTCCTTCTCTGGAGTGGGAGCTCCCTGCAGGCAGGGGCTGCTTCTAAGTATCTTTTAGTCCCTCTGACTGTGAATTTTTCACTCACACAAAATGCTTTCTTGAGGAATGAATACCTTCTCTATAGTTTGGTTTATTATACAAACCTAGAATTTAATTGATAAATGTCTTTAAGTAGTCCCTTAACTTGTTGGTCTCATGGAATAAATTCTGAATTTAATGTTGTCTCCCTTTTGGTTTCAGTTTCTCTTGGGAGAGTCATCAGAACATATTTAAAGAAAGGAACTTTTTTTTTTTTTTAAAAGATTGTTTTATTTATTAGAGAGAGAGAGAGAAAGTGTGAGCATGAGTGGGGTGGGGGAGAGAGGGAGAAGGAGACTCCCCGCTGACTGGGGGACTGACCTGGGACTTGATCCAGGACACCAGGATCATGACCTGCAGATGCTTAATGACTAAGCCACCCTGGAGCCCCTAAAGAAAGGAACTTTTGAGAAATATCTCCCGTTTTGTAATCACCGGATTAGGACCTACTGGTGTCACACGTAGCTTGGCCTATATCAATATCATGATTTCTTATTTGGGTTCTAGGAAAATGGAATGAAAGAGATTATTTTAGAAATAGCAATGCATGGTGCTTACATAGTCATTAATTACTTTATAATGAGAGCCTCCAGAGTCCCTGGCTCTGTGCTAGGGGCTGGGGGGTAAAATCACCAACACCTCTGCTCTTAAATACTAGGAAAGCCGATCCAGAAACAACACAGTGACAGGCACAGTCATTCAGCCTGGGGGCTCCCAATCACAAAAGGAAAAAAACCCACGGCAACAGTATAGTCGGGAAAGGCTTTTTAAGAGCATATTTGACTTTCACTTTTTGATCTTCTTCTTTTGTAATCTGTGTCATATGTACAACTCTTAAATGAATAACATTAACATTTGATATTTTAAAAAGCCGCTGTTAGTTTTCTAGATCAGTAGTTCTCAGCCTTTAGGATGTACCTTGTGTCAGAATCACCTGGAAGCCTTCTGAAAACTCAGATTGCAGCCTGTATCCCTCCCTACCCCCTCCCAAGGGTCTTTGACTCTGCAGGTCTGGGAGGATGCTGGTGCATGGACCACACTTGGAGCCTTGCTGATCTAAGCTGCCTGGTAAAAATGAAGAGATCCAAAAATATTGGCATATGGCTTGGCAGTGTTAAAATCTGTAAATTTTCCATTCATTCAAAAATATTGAACCATCTGCGATGTACCAGGCATGATGCAAGACTCTGCAATTGATACAAATGGCTCCTGCTTCTTGGGGTGGGTCTCACTGGGTCATGACAACTATCCTGGAAGTCGGGTATTGTCATTCTCCATATTTCACCCAGGGGGGACGTGAAGGTCAAACTCAGTCCTTTGATGTGCTACTCAGCTGATCTTTTATTGCCCTCCCGGACTTTTGACTCTCCTTTCCACTGTGCCTCTTGCCTATGTGCTTATTAGATGTGGTTACTTTCTCACCTTGAGATGAATTTTCTTAATTTTGCAGAATGTCCACATTCTTCCATGTTTTCCTATTGCACATTCCGATTTTAATTATATTTTATTGATTGCCTTTCACAGATGGGCCTCCTATGTCTTCTTTTCTTTGCCTTTGGTTTTTAAATCATGTTTGCATTTGTTCGGGTGTATTTGTTTTTCCCCTACCAGCAGATCTTACTTTTTTCCTGTTAAATAATTCCTGCCTTCTGACTTTGAAATTGGATGCCTCCCAGACTGAATGTCTAGATGGCCCACAGATTCCTGCTATTTATTTCCTGCTTCAGTGTGCTAATATTAGGCACTCCCTCTCTGCGGCAGGGGCTGAAGTCCCAGCCCAGCTGCTCTGATCCCCTCAGGGCAGGAGCTGAGGCTGGTGGGTTCTTGCTGCAGCATTAGGCTTTCAGTACAAATCTAACGGCTTTGCCTCGCTGCACACCTGGGCTATTAAAAGACCAGGGATGATAAAAATAGTTCCCACCACCATTCCCACCTTGGAAGCTTTCAGGACAGCTCTCCAAAGAAACAATTAGATTCTATCTCAGGGAGTCAGAGCCACACAGAGGAATATTTTTATTTCAGCAGAGGAATCATGAAGTAAACATCATGTACAAAAACAGTTGCATAGGAAGGGAAGATGTTTAGAAAAACACCTGATTGATTGCCTTATTTTTTAAATAGCCTGAATCATTCGGCCAACGATGCTTCCTTGTTATCTATCACCGAACTCTAGAAGGCTTTCCTTCATTTCAAGAGTACAGCCAGCATAGACTGTGATTTGGGGGTGCTGAGGGGTGCAGGGTTTGGGTTATGTTGCTGGCAATCAAAAGACACTGGCAGGATGTGGTTTTTCTCCAAACCATCTGGATATTCACAGGAAAACTTAACCATTTTTCTCTCTGTACACCGATAAATTTTAAATTATATTTTCTACTTAAATATGAAATAGTATAAAATTAAACGCTCCAAGTGTACATTAGACCAAATGTGATCTGGGAATGCATCCACTGAATGGAATATTGGGTTCAATGCGTTTCCTTAAAGGTGCCTGGTCGTCTTTGCCATCTGCCAGCCTTCACTTCGCACATGCGATTGATTTCACCCGACATCGTTTCTCACGGTTAGGTGCCTTAAAAGCACTAAGCTTCCATTTAGAGTTTAGAGCTTTGCCAATCGTCCCATATGTCCTTGAAAGGCATCCTTATTACATATCCCAAGGCATAACTTTCTTCAATCTTCTTTGTTGAAGTAGAATGTTCTCCAAAGAGACAGTAAAACTTCTGTGGTTCCCTAAAAGGAGAGATCAGTATTTCCGGTAATCATCTGTTCATGAACCAATTATTTTATTTATTCATTGCATGTCACAATTATTCATTCCTCAGTAACAAAGCTTTCAGACTCAAGTAATTTATTTTAAAATGGTCTTGAACTCGTTAGAGGTTATAAATATTCCTAATGATTCTGATTTTTTTTAAGATTTTATTCATTTATTTGACAGACAGAAATCACAAGTAGGCAGAGAGGCAGGCAGAGAGAGAGGAAGGGAAGCAATACCCACCCAGCAAAGAGCCTGATGTGGGGCTTGATCCCAGGACCCTGGGATCATGACCCGAGACAAAGGCAGAGGCTTTAATCCACTGAGCCACCCAGGCACCCCACGATTCTGATTTTTTAAAAACGTGCCAAAGGTTCTGTTTCCCTGCTTTGAAAGGATCGGTTTCTGTTTAAGGGAAGATAAGAGGCGTTGGGATGAAAACAAATGTTTTTCGTCTCAAGGAGCAAGGTCTCATTGACTTAAACCAGGGTTTCTCACCCCTGGCAAGAGGAACAATTAGGGCTGGATCATACTTTGTTGTAGGGGACTATCCCATGTATTGTAGGATGTCAGTAGTTCCAGAGATGTGACAATGGACAATGTCTCCAGACATCACCAAATGTTCCCTGATGGGAGACTCACCCTGGTGGAGAACCACTGATGTAGGGGATTAAATCCTGTGGGGGGCTGCAGCAAGGGCAAGAAGCCTGCTTTAGGTCTGTTGATTTGCTGTGTCACAGGCACCTGTTGAAGGCGCTGAACATTTCCTGGAGAACCAAGACTGAAGTTCAGAAGAGGATCGCTATAACTTTCCATCCATCCCAGTCTGGCCAACAGTGTGGTGGGGGGAAGGGCACTTTAGCAGAGCCATTGTTCCATTGTGCTATCTCCCAAATCAGAAGTACTGATTGTAGAACGCAAGGTGATTTTATTTATTTATTTATTTATTTATTTTAATTTTTAAAATTTTTTATTATGTTCCATTAGCCAACATATTGTACATCATTAGTTTTTGATGTAGTGTTCGACGATTCATTAGTTACCTGTAACACCCAGTGCTAATCACAAGACGTACCCTCCTTAGCACTTTTTCAAACTCAACACCCAAAAAACAAATAATCCGGTCCAGAAATGGGCAGAAGACATGAACAGACACTTCTCCAAAGAAGACATACAAATGGCCAACAGACATGTGAAACAATGTTCAACATCACTAGCCATCAGGGAAATACAGATCAAAACCACAACAAGATACCACCTCATACCAGTTAGAATGGCAAAAATTAACGAGACAGGAAACAACAGAGGATGGCGAGGATGTGGAGAAAGGGAAACCCTCTTAACCTGTTGGTGGGAATGTAAGCTAGTGTAGCCACTCTGGAAAACAGCATGGGGGTTCTTCAAGAGGTTAGAAATAGAGCTACCCTACAAAGTGATTTTAGATAGAACATTTTTGTGAGAATACATGTTTATTTTAATAGCTATGTATTTATTTCAATGTGCATTAGGGAAAAAAGTAACCAGCGTGTTTTGCCCAAGCTGTTCTGGTATTATTACGCAAGGAAAGGCTAACATTAACTTGCAAGGTATAGTTGATTTGAGGTCAAAAGCTTTAAGCAAGTTGATTCTTTTGTGTTAGGAAATGTTTAAGTGTTGGGGATTCAGAGATTAACAGGACAAAGTCCCGATTCCCAGGGAATTTGTTCTCAAAGGGAAGCCAAGCAAGGAAAGCATTTCAGGTAATAAATATAATGTACGGAAGCTTGAAGGAACTCTGTGGGGGGTCGCAGGAGACTCCAGTACAAAGTCCTGTTCCCTTGGCTCACCTTCTAGTGGAGAGGTAACAAGTCCATGTCAAGCAGAGGTAAGCACTAGATGAAGAGGAAAGAAGGACTTGAGTCCTGAGGTCTGAGCAGGTGATTTCTGGGCAGAGACCCGACTGATGGGAGGGGTGGCCATGGAAGGGCATAAAGTCAGAGGGAACATACCATGCAAGGTGATGCTGGGACTCCCAGTTTTTGATGGTCTAGAGTGGCTTTCAGGCACAGGGAAGACTATCTGAAATTATCTTTCATGTTTGTTCCCTTG
This sequence comes from Lontra canadensis, assembly GCF_010015895.1. Taxonomy (NCBI): domain Eukaryota; kingdom Metazoa; phylum Chordata; class Mammalia; order Carnivora; family Mustelidae; genus Lontra; species Lontra canadensis. Next base: position 9,491,831 of record NW_022631007.1, on the reverse strand, counting down.
CAAGAATTAAATAAACATAAATTATAGTGATTCTCAAGGTCCCTGAAACATCTCAACGTGTATTGATTGGCTTAGCCTGATCTTTCAATTAAATTCACCCATCAAAAATTGGTTATTCAGTTATTCAGCTGAATGTTGTAATTGGAATCAGAAGTCTGACAGCCTTTCTTACGCATCCCAGGGTCCTAGTCATGGCATGTTCTCTGCACACCCGTACACACACCCATACACGTAGATTAGCCAAACCAAACACTGAGGGCTGACAACGGGGCTGGATCTCTGACATCATCACCATCTGTGTGTGTGGCTCTATTTCTTTCTGGGCTAGAAGACTCGGACCATGAAGGGCAGAGCTGCATGAGCCTCGGCTCATTGCAGTTCCTGACCCAGATGAATTAGAGCTTGCGCTCAGGGGACTGAGGTTCTTTTTGGTAATGAGATTGTTGGCTGTCTCCTCACGCCTGGGCATCCAGGGCAATTCTCAGGTCAGTGAGGAACACTCTAGGGCCACCCTCCGCCTTTATTGCCTCCAGCGGCACTAAAAGGCAGCCTGTACTCCAAATGAGGTTGATTTCACAGAGCACAATCACCGGGGTTCAAGAGACAACGTAGCCTGTTTTTATTTATTTTTATTTATTTATCTTTAAAAGATTTTATTTACTTATTTGGAGGGGGACACAAGCAGGGCAGGGAGGGGCAGAGGGAGAGGAAAAAGCAAACTCCCCACTGAGCAGGGAGTCTGATGCAGGGCTCGATCCCAGGACCCTGAGATCAGGACCTGAGCTGAAGGTGGACGCTTACCGGGCTAAGCCACCTAGGTGCCCTGTTTTGATTTTATTTGCCATTCCCCTTGAGTTTGTAGCAGACTTCCCTCCCTGCGTAGCTGGAGTTCAGGTCTCCCTGCCGAGGGCAGGAGACGACTTTAGTGCACAGTCTGCTCCTTCATGTGGGTGAGTTGTAACTCTCCCACCTTCACTTCCTGCTTTTGCAGATGAAAGCGCATGGCATCTCCTGTGGTCCCCCCTCTCCTCGCTTAATTTGTTGCTAATTTTCTTCCGGAGCTTCTCATTACATGACAGTTTCAAGTTCATGCCACGCTTCTCTTTCGAGGGCAGGACCACAACTGCTCTGGTGTACCATATCCCTCTCCCGTCTTCGTGTGGTCCTGAGGCCACAGCGTGAAGACACCAGCTAAGACTGTGAGAAGGAGCTTGGTGAGGTGAGGGGCAGAAGGATCCCCGGGCGGCTGCAGGGCAATGGTGGATGGGAAGAGCAGGTAGGGCTGCAGGGGGCAGGGCCAGATCACGTGGTGCCTTTAAGCCCTGGAATCAAGTGTTCCGGTTTTGGGCCATGCCCTTTATAAAGCCAGCGGGTCTTTAAGTACAAGAGCAATAGGATCTAAGTTATAGCTTGAAAAGCTCTCTCTGGCTGCTCCCCCGTGGATTGTAGGATGGGTTGGAGGGAAGCAGGAGTAGGGCTGAGGGAAGCCTGGCTTAAGTCCTGATGAGGGGCAGCGATACCTGGAACCAGACAACGTGGAAGCCTCCCTCAGTTATGACGCTAATTTGGAAGGGGGTCCGTGAATGCTTAGGATTTGGCTAAGAAGGACCTGTGTCCCTAGTTCCCGGGAAAGAAATGAAGACAGTTACTGATTCTTGCCTTGGTAGTTTAGTACAAACTTTTGTCCTTCAGGAACCTGAGGAGGTTTGTCTCTGTTGTGGACTTTTAGGGAAGTCTAACTGGCATTCATGCCTTTCCCACATAGTTCTGGGCCTTTACGTGGGTTTTTCTTCGTGCGTTGACAACATTCCCCCTGGGAACTTATAATGACATCGATCTTTAAGTCCTGAAATATCCATTTTGTGTGTGTGTGTGTGTGTGTGTGTGTGTGTGTTAGAGCAAATTCTCCATAGAGAAGAGAGAACCCAGGCAAAGCCTTAATGGTCTTATAAAATTTAAATTCCTACCATTCACTCAGTTAGTTTTGACACCTCAGTGTATCAAAGAAAAACACAGACACAGGAAAAGTCATTTGTGTATGCCTTAGATATGCAGTTCAGAGTGTTATATAGAGATTAATATGAGGGATTTGTCTGACAACTGTAGGTAAATTTCTGCTCTCTGAGGGTCTAAGAAATGACTCAGTGGTGTTTAAAGTTCCCTTAAACCATTTATAGGACACTCATTATTCCCTGTCCTCTGCCTGTCCTTCCCCAGCTCTGCCTTCAGTTGCCCTGTAGGATCAATGCAGTCAGTCATGGTACCCTTGGACCTTCCAACTAGCACCAGCCTTGAGGCCAACAGTAATACCTGGCCAGGTGTGGACAAGCGTGAGGACCTGATTTACAGCCCAGCAGACTCACGGGCTGATTATTGCCTGTAGCCGATCAACTGGTCACCTACCACTAAGGATTCTTGTAATCCCGTAACCTCGGCCTTGACTCCCTCTCCTGTTCCTACCTCACTCCTTTGTTGCTTTTCATTTCCATTTATACTGGACCCAGAGGCATTAAAATACACATGTGTTAAAGGTCTAGTTAGTTACACACAGTCTTTTTCTTTGTATTTCCATGTTTTCCATATTTAAAAAAATATTTAATAGAACGCTTAAAGCTCAGGAACCAAAAGCAATGTTATAGTGACTGGTCTCCGACCTGGGTTCCTTGTTGGAGCTCACAGCTGGCATTTGACTAACGAAACTGTCTGGTACTGAATCATCTCAGGGAGTGAAGACTTTAGACTCTCCACCACGAAGGACCAGTGGGACCCCCCCAAACCATTTACGACAATCCCAAACACCCCACATGCTATAAGTGTGGATTGGCCTCTAGGGTTGAAATTTTACTAAACTTGCATATGTAAATATTGGAGCACTTAACAGCACTTAAGGTTCACCTTGCTTATAGTTTTGATTTATTAGCTGTATTAGATAATAGTGAATTAAATGCATGGGAAGATTTTTGTGTTATTTGACAACAGTGGCTCTTAAAAAGAAATTGTTGAAATTACTAAATATCATTTAAAGTGTTTAATTAAATTTATAAATGGGACCAAGCATTAAAGAGGCCATTAAAACTGTTCTTTAACAAACAAAAAAAACCCCAAAAAATAAAAAACCAGCTCCTTTAGTTAGGGATACATGTTGATGGCTTGACAGGTAAAATGAAATTTGCTTGGAGATGCCCCAGCGGGGAAAGTATAAAAATATGAGGGAACTAGATGAAATTAAATGGACAGAATGTTAATAATTGTTGAAGTTAGGTGGTAGATAAGTGAGGGTTATATAGTAGTCTTTCTATGTTTAAGTATGTTTAAAATTCTCAAGTCAAAAGTTCAAAATACAGGGATTTGTTTGTATTTTCTCTCAAGAACTTGGGAGCTCACAGAATCCTGAATTCTGCTCATGTTCTTCTGTCTGGTAGAGACACATACACCCCTTACAGATGATACCTAATTTGGCTTCTGACTATTTTTCATGCTTTTGTGTGATTCTGTGGTCACAGTTCTGACTATTTTTCATGCTTTTGTGTGATTCTGTGGTCACAGTTTTAATTTTTTTCTGAGGGCAGGATTCATGACTCTGTATCTTGTGAGCACACCTGCCTCTAGGAAGCCATCATTTGTAATTGTTCACACACACACACACACACACACACACAATATATGGTAAACCCAAGAATAACTGTGGTGTTTACTTTACATTTGCCTCTGTGTCTGTCTATATTGACATTTTCTGTTATTTCCCCTTCATGTTAAGTACATGTTTGTTGAGGATGTGATGCATGTTGCCTCAGGCATGATGATCCGTTGAAGTGTTTGGGCTCAGGAGTTTGACTCCTTGTGTGGCTTTGTGAAAATTACTTAAACTTTCTAGTCCTCAGTTTCCTCATTTGTAAAATGGACGTGATTATGATACTGATTTCAGAGTTTTCAGTGAAGAGGAGTTAATGTATAGAAAAAGAAGGAAGTGTTCTATTATAAATACCAGCTACTATATTTAGTCAGAAAGGTATTTGTAACACTCTTTTCTTTAAAAGATTTTACTTATTTATTTGACAGAGAGAGATTGAGAGAACAAGTGGGAGGAGGGACAGAGGGAGAGGCAGGCTCCCCACAGAGCAGGAAGCCCAGTGTGGGACTTGATCTTAGGACCCTGGGATCATGACCTGAGCTGAAAAGGTAGATGCTTAATGGACTAAACCCAAGCACCCTGTAGCACTCTTAAAAAGAGTTTGCTCTCCCTCATTCTGAGTATAGAGCTGCCATCTGAAGACATATTAACATAATATAATCCTATTAAGATATTCTGTCCTGCAATTAAAAAAAAAGATTTATTTATTTATTTTAGAGAGCCAGATTGGGGAAGAGGCAGAGAGAGAGGGAGAGACAATCTCGAGCAGACTCCCTGCAGGACGCGGAGCCTGATGTAGGGTTTGATCTCTGATATCATGACCTGAGTTGAAATCAAGTCAGATGGTCAACTGACTGAGCCACCCAGGTGCCCCTCTGTTCTTCAATTTTTTTTTTAAAAGATTTTATTTATTTATTTGACAGAGAGAGATCACAAATAGGCAGAGAGGCAGGCAGAGAGAGAGGGAGAAGCAGACTCCCTGCTGAGCAGAGAGCCCGATGTGGGGCTCTATCCCAGGACCCTGGAATCATGACCTGAGCCAAAAGCGGAGGCTTTAATCCACTGAGCCACCCAGGTGCCCCTGTTCTGCAATTTTGAAGTAGCATTTTGTCTTGGTGTTTGGATTTTTAGTTTACACAAATATTTTACTCATCTTATCATACTCACTAATTAGCTAGAATTTCCTGGACTGTTTTAAAGCATGGAAGGAAGAGTTAGGTTGCAAATAAATGCTTCCACATTGACAATCTATAGTTCATTCTTGTTTGGCAGGTAATTGAAGATCCAGCAAATCATCTCTCTTCTAATATCATTGATTTATTTTAGCAAATCTCAGATTCAAGTGCTAATGACAGTCTTTGAAAACTAATAATTCAGAGAGATGAGTTTTTATGTACTTAATCTACATCCTAGGAAGGTATAAAATGTTACAGTATAATAATTGTGTAGAAAATACCTGTGCATAAAAATTTCTGGTAAGAATTATCTCCAAATTACTAAGAGTTCTGTCACTCAAATAGGAGAACTAAGGGCAACTCCTCTTTGCACTTCACATTTTATATTTTCCAGGTTTTCCTGCATAACCATTTTCCACTTTCAGAGAAACATGTTGGCATATTATTCTTTCAGACTTGCCTCTCTGGAGGGCTTTGTTTTCAAAGTTAATAAAGAATTCAGAATTTTTTTAAAAGCTTTTTGATTGTGTTCTGATCAATGGAAGTCCTTATTTCCTCACCACACTTGTGTGGTTATGTTACTATCCAATGAAATCACCACTGGAGTCTTGCTTCACAGAGAATTTAGTGAATTTGATGTGATTCAAATAAAATTAAGAATAATACATTAATGTGCTTAACATTATAAGTGCCTCAATCTCTTTATCTTTATTATTTTATTTATTTTTTTTTCAGTGTTCCAAGATTCATTGTTTATGTGTTATACCCAGTGCTCCATGCAATCCGTGCTCTCCTTAATACCCACCACCGGCCTCACCCAACCCTCCTAACCTCTCCCCTCCCAAACCCTCAATTTGTTTCTCAGAGTTCACAGTCTCTCATGATTTGTCTCCCTCTCTGATTTCCCCCAACTCACTTCTCTCCATCTCCCAATGTCTTCCATGTTATTCCTTATGCTCCACAAGTAAGTGAAACCATAGGATAATTGACTTTCTCTGCTTGACTTATTTCACTCATCATAATCTCTTCCAGTCCCATCCATGTTGATACAAAAATTGGGTATTCATCCTTTCTGATGGAGGCATAATACTCCATAGCATATCTTCTTTATCCATTCGTCAGTTGAAGGGCATCTTGGTTCTTTCCACAGTTTGGCAACTGTAGCCATTGCTGCTATGAACTCTGGGTACAGATGGCCCTTCTTTTCACTGTATCTGTATCTTTGGGGTAAATACTGAGGAGTGCAATCACAGGGTCATAGGGTAGCTCTATTTTTAATTTCTTAAGGAATCTCCACACTGTTTTCCAAAGTGGCTGCACCAACTTGCATTCCCACCAACAGTGTAAGAGGGTTTCCCTTTCTCTACATCCTCTCCAACACACGTTGTTTCCTGTCTTGTTGATTTTGGCCATTCTAACTGGTGTAAGGTGGTATTTCAATGTGGTTTTGATTTGAATCTCCTTGATGGCTAATGATGACGAAGATGTTTTCATGTGTCTGTTAGCTATTTGTATGTCTGCTTGGGAGAAATGTCTGTTCATGTCTTCTGCCCATTTCTTGATGTGATTATGTGTTTTGAGTGTTGAGTTTGAGGAGTTCTTTATAGATCTTGGATATCAGCCCTTTGTCTCTAGTGTCATTTCCAAATATCTTCTCCCATTCTGTGGGTTGCCTCTTTGTTTTGTTGACTGTTTCCTTTGCTGTGCAGAAGTTTTGATCTTGATGAAGTCCCAAAAGTTCATTTTTGCTTTTGTTTCCTTTGCCTTTGGAGACGTGTCTTGAAAGAAGTTACTGTTCCCAATGTTGAAGAGGTTACTGCTTATGTTCTCCTCTAGGATTTTGATAGAGTCCTGCCTCAGGTTGAGGTCTTTCATCCATTCTGAGTTTATTTTTGTGTATGGTGTAAGAGAATGGTCAAGTTCTTCTTGAGAACTTCTTGAGTTTATTTTTGTGTATGGTGTAAGAGAATGGTCAAGTTCATTCTTCTATACATAGCTGTCCAATTTTCCCAGCACCATTTATTGAAGAGACTGTCTTTTTTCACCGTATATTTTTTCCTGCTTTGTCAAAGATTATTTGACCATAGAATTACAGGTCCATATCTGGGCTCTCTCTTCTGTTCCATTGGTCTATGTTTCTGTTTTTGTGCCAGTACCATGTTATCTTGGTGATCACAGCTTTGTAGTAAAGGTTGAAATCGGGCAATGTGATGGCCCCAGTTTTGTTTTCCAACATTTCCTTAGCAATTCGAGGTCTCTTCTGGTTTCATACAAATTTTAGGATTGTTTGTCCCAGCACTTTGAAAAATGCTGGTGGAATTTTGATTGGGATGGCATTGAAAGTATGGATTGCTCTGGGCAGTATAGACATTTTAACAATGTTTATTCTTCTGATCCATGAATGTGGAATGCTTTTCCATTGTTTTTTGTCTTCTTCAATTTCTTTCACAAGTGTTCTGTAGTTCCTTTAGTACAGACCCTTTACCTCTTTAGTTCGCTTTATTCCCAGGTATCTTACAGTTCTTGGTGCTGTAGTAAATGGAATCAATTCTCTAATTTCCCTTTCTATATTTTCATCATTAGTGTATAAGAAAGCAACTGATTTCTGTACATTGACTTTGTATCCTGCCACATTACTGAATTGCTGTATGAATTCTAGTATTTTGGGGGTAGAGTTTTTTGGATTTTCCATATAAAGTATCATGTCATCTGTGAAGAGAGAGAGTTTGGCTTCTTCTTTGCCAATTTGCATACCTTTTATTTCTTTTTGTTGTCTGTTGTTGCTAGGACTTCTAGTACTATGTTGAACAAGAGTGGCGAGAGTGGGCATCCCCCTGTAGTGTTCCTGATCTCAAAGGGAAGGCTGTCAGCTTTTCCCCATTAAGAATGATACTCACTGTGGGTTTTTAGACAGATAGATAGATACATAGATTTATTTTATGAAGTTGAGGAATGTTCCCTCTATCCCTACACTTCGGAGCATTTTAATTAGGAATGGATGCTATATCCTGTCAAATGCTTTTTCTGCATCAATTGAGAGGACCATGTAGCTCTTGTCTCTACTCTTATTGATTTGTTCTATCACACTGACAATCTCTTTATCTTTAAAATGGGGGGATAGGGCATGACATTAACACAGAAGTGTTCTTCCAGCTGTAAAATGTACATTAACAAAATATTTAACACCTACCATTTTTCCTAATGCTAGGAAAATATGCTAGGAAAAATACCCATTTTTTTACCTAAAAAATAGGTATTGGGATGACCTAAGGAAAGTGTCCTCCTTGGCTAGGTCCAGCAGAACATTGTAGATTGTGTTTTGCCCTGTGTCAGAAAGAACCTGGGACCCCTCCATTTCTGAAGTTTCTGACTAGTATTTCAAAATAAAATGCAGAGCTAATGCTGAAAAGTCTTTGCAATAAAGACTTTTATAAAAGAAATTATTTTTGAACTGCAATTCTAAACTGTGATGATTGTTTCTTGTTGCTAAACCAGAGTAGATCAAGGAGTGGCCAGAGGGTACTTTAGCTCAAAACTGTGCTTGTGGTGGGTGGTTACCAGTGGACTCCATCAGTTCCTGGGGCAATTCACTGTGGTTTTGAAATGACACATTTTATAAAATGTCTCTCTTATTTTACTCAGGTTATACTGGAGAGCTTTGCCAATCCAAGATTGATTATTGTATCCTAGACCCATGCAGAAATGGAGCAACGTGTGTTTCTAATCTCAGTGGATTCACCTGCCAGTGTCCAGAAGGTAAATATTATTGCCTAGGAGTCCCTTTTGTTTTCATTTTAAATCATAAACTACTTTGATCAGCTTTAAATTTCTGGAAAAATCCATACAAGAGAACTTCTTATTTTATTTACAAAATGTTTTAATATTAGACATAATCCAGGAATTTCTCTGATTTTTATTTATACATTGAAAAACAATAAATGCAATACAATGAATAAATATGTTTTTTCCTAAATTTCACATGTTAAAATTTTCAAAATTTTACTTATTTTTAATACCAGTTCACATAAAAAATATTTCTTTTTAACTTTTATTTATTTGTCAGAGAGAGAGAGAGCGCGTGTAGAAGCAAGGGGGAGCAAGCAGAGGGAGGGGGAGAAGTGGGCTCCCCACTGAGCAGGGAGCCCAATGAAGGACTCGATCCCAGGACACTGAGATCATGACCTGAGCCAAAGGCAGACGCTTAACTGACTGAGCCACCCAGGCGTCCCACGTAAAAAATATTTCAACATAAAGTTCACCTGCTTTTATTTGTAAATCAACTTCATACCATCTTAGAAACTTCAATTTAGCTGGAAAGCCCCATCTTTTGAGCTACTTTTACTTTAACCAAGTTTTACTTTGAGGGTGGTTTGATCGGAAGGAGCAGAGAGATAATCATAGCTATCCAGCTGCAAGGAATGACTTTGGTCTTAGAGGAAGTTCTCATTTCTGTGTGGGGGGATGTTATGGAAATGATTACCTTAAACTTTAATGCTGTAAGAATAACCCACTATTAGAGAGTTTTTTTCCTTAAAACAGCATGTGAGCTCCTGATCCAAAGAAGGGGCTTTCACAACTACATGAAGTACAGAGATTAAGTGCAGAGTCTGAGCATCAGGAAAATCTCTGTTGGCCACATTAGCCTCTCCTGCCCCTAGCTTAGAGGCTGCAGGGGGCCAGCGGGCTGTTGCTGAAAGGGACTGACCTCCCAGGTGACCTGAGGGCTCGGGGTGGCCAGGAGTGGCACCTGTAATCTGTAGCCCCTTCTACTCTTTAATGTTTTGAAGACACGAACTAAAGAAGTGAATTCTGTCCCCAGCTTCTGCTCACCTGTGCAAGGGTAGGTGCTGGAGGCAATGGCCAGTCTAGGGTTACCATGACAATGGAGTTCAGTGTGTTTGATGAGCCTGGCCTTTGACCCCCCCCTTGAGTCTCTGAAGCAAATGGGAAAACTTGGAAATGTTGGAAGTCAAGGGCTTTGCAAGCAGCACCATGTCACTTGCAGATAGAGGGCGTTGCAGATTTTCACAGTGTCATTATGCCCTGGGTTCCTAAGTTGCTACCTAGGTGGTTGTGGGCTGTGCTTATGTGCTTACGGGCTTCAGAATCACTAGCTGATCTACCACGGCAAATCATTAACCCCCCTCCCTGATCCTCCTAAACGTGGGCTATGGTGATCTTGCAGACTTCACAGGCCATGCTGCGTACAAATAGGATTTTTAAAGAGTTTTGAAAACTCCAAATTGCTTATTTTTAATTGTTTTGATTGCCACCAGAAAGTTAAAATGAAGCTGCAGAGGCTCCTAAAGGTAGTAACTTAGAAAAATCAGTGGAGTGCCTGGATGGCTCAATTAAGTGTCTGACTCTTTAATCCAGCTCAGGTTATGATCTCAGGGTTGTGAGATCAAGCCCTGTGTCATGCTCCACGCTCAGCCCAGAGTGTGCTTGAGATTCTCTCTCCCCCTCCTCCTCTGTTTCTTTCTTCCTCTCTAAAACAAATAATTTTTAAAAAAATTTAAACATCTGAGTATTTAAAAAAATTACATCTGCAATAAGGGATGGCCCTTGAAGTAGGACCCAGGAATTTTACTTTTGCTTCATTTTTCTAGTGGATAAAGGTGGCTGAACACTTTCTGTGCACCAGGCACCGTGCTGGGTGCTGGGACATCAGGGTTAGTAAAGTGGGGACGGCCCCTCCTGTGGCACGTGCTGCGTGCTGCGCAGATTAGTACGTAATGACAGCAGGACTGGGGCCTTAAAGAGGTACAAACGGAAGTTGCTCAGCCTTGGGGAGCTGGGAGTGCGGCCCACATGGGGAGACCCTGAGTAAGGACAGCAAGGAGGAGGGTAGAGTTGATGGCATCACTGATGAGGGAAGACAAAAAGGAAGAAAGTGGGTGATCAGAGGCTGGAGTGTGTAGGGCTTCAGGGGGCTCTGTGGGCCTGGGCGAAGCATTGCATTTTCATCCTGAGGGAGAGCCAGGGGCTGCGGTCTGGAGTCTGGCTCAGCCACTTACTCACCAGCCCCCTCTTGTGGCCGAGTGAGCTCATGCCTGTCTGTCTCAGTTTCCTGGTCTGTACATTGGGGATGCTGCCCACTTAAGAGGGACAATGAGGATTAAGGAGAAGATGCAGGTAAGGGCCTTGGCACAGTGCCTGGCTATGGCTTACTCCACGTTAGCTGCTTCGTCGTGATCGTTTTCCTAGTAACGGTTACCGTTAAACCATGGATAGCTGTAGATTGGAGAAGGACAAGAGTGGGAATAAGGAGAGAAGCTTGGGGGTTGTTGCAGAAGTCCAGAGAGTAGATGTGGACTGGTGGAAAGGGAAGAGTATAACTTGAGAGGTCAAATGAGAGGCGCCTGAGTTGGGTGGATCATGGGGGGCAGGGGAGAAGAGGGCATGTTTGTGCCATCTCACTCTATGGTTGGTTGTGCCATTCGTGGAGAAAAGGAAATGCAGAAGAGGGGTGTTCTATTTTGGATGTGTTGAGTTTGAGGGGCCTTTGTGGCATCCAACCAGAGATGTCACCTGGGCAGTTCAATGTGAGTCCGAAGGTTGGGGCAGAAGTCTGGGCCAAGTCCAAACAGACACATTAGCCCACAGTTGTTAGTTGAAAGCTGGGCATCTGAGGGATTGTCTAGGGAACCTTCTTTTTTTATCCGGTGGCCTGTCAGCTCCTCCATGGCATCTAGATAAAGCCTAGAGGAATAGTGATGATCTGGAATTAAAAGGATGGAGACAGATTTCCCAGCAGTATTTGCATGAAGACTTTTGTTCAGAGGTTTACCTTCCCTGAAGACGGACCAGGAAAAGGAGGCTTTAATTATAGTTCTAAGGGATTCATTGCCGTGTTTCAGAGCCTCTTAGTGGGAGCAGAGGCTGGGCTGGCATTTCTAAAGCAGCCCCTCCCACTGGCTTGCTCTTTGGGTGCTGATTGTAGAAAAGAATGTTTATAGAGCACTTTACTTTAAAAAGCCTATGTCTCCGGGATCCTTCTCATATCAGCCACATTGTGAAGACAAGTTTGGAAAGTGTCTCAAGTGCACAGAATGTTCTGGATTCTGAGCCAGCACTGGACCCTTGCTGCCTTCTTCTCTTTCTTTCTTTCCTCTTTTTCTTTTTATCTCCAGTGATTAGCGTTTTGTCATGTCTGCTTTATATGTTTACGTATATGGTCTGGGTCTTTGCAAAGCAATTAGAAAGTAAATGACAGACATCATGCCTCTTCATCTCTAAATAAATCGTTTTGTGTTTTCTGAGGATCAGAACCTTCTCCTTCATATATTACTGAGCATCTGGAAAATGATCACACCTAAGAAAACTAGTAATGATTTCCTAATATTGTATGCTGCGTGCCCTTTCTTCATCTACTTCTTCATATGCATTAATTCCGTCTGCCCTGCTTCCCCATGTTATCTTGTGAGGGTGGGAAATACCCTACTTGTGGAGCATTTAGCTCCATATTTTATGTTAGTAAGAGATTCATAAAAATGTGTTAAACTAATTATAGAAGTCAGCACTTAGATATCACTCTCAATGTCTCCCAGCTCATCTGACCCTCACAGCAATCCGATGAAGCAGATGCTGTTAATATTTCCATTTAACAGATTGGGAAACCGAGGCACAAGAGATTAAATAGTCAGCCTACAATCACATAGCTAGAAATTTAAGCCCAGGCAACTTGGCCCTGGCCTTCTTATCCACTGTCCTATACTGTCTCTAAATACATTCTTTAAAATAAGTTCCATCCTGTTTATTTATTTTTAAAGATTTTATTTATTTAAGACAGAGAGAGCATGAGCAAGAGGGGCAGAGAGTGAGGGTCAAGAAGACTCCCCGCCGAGCAGGGAGCCCGATGTGGGACTGGATCCCAGGACCCTGAGATCATGACCTGAGTGGAAGGCAGACGCTTCACCAACTGAACCACCCAGGTCCCGCCCCACACATCCTGTTTATTTTTAAAGATGATCTTTGTAACCAGAGTCATGAGTAAAATAAATGAAAAGTCTGTTGGGTTCTAAAACTTCTAAATGACCCTGCTAAAAATTCTCAAGTCTGGGAAAAGCTAGAAAAAATTTTTTTTCATATATATATATTTAAATTATATATATATATGTATATATATATAAATTTCCTTTCTGTAAGTCCAGCGAGATCCTTTTACAGCAGTTTCCTTCCAGTCCAGAAAGCTGTTAAAACTGGGTTTTCCCTCTGGATAGTTCTTTCAACTCCGTGTGCTCATACGTTGGCTCTTTTCCATCCTTTTCATCTGCTTTCCGTTTCTTTCAAGGATCCTTCTCCCTCCAATCTGGACCAAGTCCTCCGAGGTTGGAGTCCCTCCTGGGTATCTGTCTCTTTGACTCTTCGCCTTCTTTTTAACCTCTTTCGGTTAAAAGAAAGTCAGGCCCTCGGGATGCTGTGTGCAGTGATGATCATTTAAGCACACCTTCTGGAAGGTGTGTGCTTTCTTCCCACACTTAGAGTTTTATCCTTCATCAACAGGTTCTGCCTTTTCTCTGAATTTCTGCTTAACTTTCACTGGGTCCCCACCTGTAAAGTGCAGTTTCAGATTATAGGGACATTATAGGTGGAGGTGCTAAGATACAAAAGTAAAAATGTCACGAGTGTTTCCTTATCTGTACCTTATTGAATGACAACAGCACAGAGAGGCAATTAGAAGCTGATTTTTTGCCTACGTTATTTACTCTGTGTGCTGATACTGTCTTTATGTTTGGTTTAGGACTCTGAGATCCTTAAATTTTAGATTAAATGCATTAAAATTCTGAAGACATCTAATTATATATACTTACCATCGCTGCCTATTGATATTTAAATGTGTAAATTTAAATAGATGAATATATTTAAATACATATCTGGCCATCTTCTTTGCTTCAGCATCTCGATTTTTATTTTCTTTCTGCCTCAGGATTTGAGGCAGGATACCCCACAGACTGATAGGGAATAACAAAGAACTTAATAGAGATGAGAACATTCGGCAGGAAAGCCCATTTGTGGGTTCCAGAAGTGTGACGATTTGCACAGTGCAGGGCCTTGGGTCACATTGCATTGAATCTGATCACTTTTCTGGCATTTCCCTGAGTGTGCTCAACCAGAGACCCGAGTGAGAATATGGTGCTTCAGGTGCTATTTTGAGAAGATACTATTTTATCTGATATACTTTACAAACATTAAAGATATTTTCTGGTGTGATGCCTTCTGATGGGATTACAGACAGAATTTGTCTTAATAGCTCTTCGTACCATAGTCCTGAGTGTGATTATTGCAAACAAGGATGGGGGGATCCGCTTCCTTCAGTCCTTGAACTGTTAGAACACCACCCTGGGTTCCACTGTCTGACATGCAGATCTTATAACCTGGAAAACTCTGGAGCCACGGACGGTTGGAGCCCTTCTCTGACCCAGAGGTCTGGACACTTGCGTCAGGGGCCGGTGAGGAGGCGGGGGGTGGGCTGGTCACCAATGTGGAGTATTAGGGTCACATGGCTTGTGTTTGAATTCTGGACCTACCCGCCTCACAGCTCTTTGCTTCTCAGAGGCTCATTTTTCTCACTTAGAAAATGAGGATGATGTTAGGACATCCTTTTTAAGTTGGTGTGAAGAACAGAAAAGGCCCTAGCTCTGTGCTTGGGAAATACTAAATACCAAATAATATTAGCAGTGATGATAATGACGATGCTGGTGGGGGCTTTAGTCATATCACTTTGGGTGAGTCATAAATTTTATCTCTTCCAGCCGTCGTTTTCTTGTTGCAAAATGATAAGGATTGACTTTTACCTTTAAGGGACCCTATTCCGAAAAGCCTTTGATTCAAATCTATCTGTTTAAGAGCCCCTTGCCGAGTCAATAAATCCAGCTCGTTGATTCAAGTAATGTTTGTGAAGAAAAGTTTCATAACCTCTAAACGACTCCCTAAAACTTAATGTTGGCCCACAGGCCCCGTAGGTTAAATCCCTGCAACAAGCTCCAAGGGTTTATCCAAACTATTTTTGTTTTTCTACATTTTATAGCCTTGAGTAATCAAGCCATAGAAATCCTTTTGTCCAACTCAAATGTCAGTGGTAATGCTTTTCATCTTAGAGGGATTTACAGGCAATAGCCACACATGTCATAAAAATTATCTCCGAGATAATGTGTATTGTTCAGAAACTGGGCATGTTACCCAGGAAGGATTTAGGAGTTACACAGTCCTGGGATTTGGTTGTTTTTCCCCAGTATCTTGATATGTAGAGCTTTGGAGAAAACACTCTCTGAGGCCTTATTATGTATTTCCATAAGAAATGTGCAGCCCGTCCTCATAAAATTAGCAGGCCTGAATAAAATACTGTGCTTATTCTTTTAAAATTTGGCATCACCCCTAAATCACTACTTCATTTAAGAATTGGAGCAGCTGAGATCCTTGGATTCCCAAGGATCCCATGGTTTCACCTTTTGGAAATAAAGCAGGTTTTCAGATTTATCAAGTGTGAGTAAAACTTAATTTCTATGTTTGGTGCATGCGGATTAGTTTTTGATTTTCAGTTGAGTTCATATTTCTCATCTTTTTTCTCTTTCTTTTTTTTTTTTACCCCCACATAGCACAGTTTTTCTGAGATTATTTATTTATTTATTTTTAAAGATCGAAATATTTTTTTGCTATCTCTCTGAGATTGTTTAAATCTGCAAGGGATTTTGTCCGCTGCTTCTCAAATCAGCAGTGGGACAAGGCAGTCACTTTGGTGTGTGCCCAGGTTCCTGTCATTTTTAGCTCTATTTTACCTTGGGGAACCATTCTGATGCCCAGGTCAGTGTTGGCAGGTGACAGCTGGAAGTTACATTGTGACAAACGGAGGAAGACCTAAATCATGGTAGCTTGCTGCTTTTCTTTTTAAGAAGAGGTAAGGGATTCCTTATATGTAAATAGGAATTCCGATTTCTTAAGGCATGTGTCCGGATTTACCCATGAAAATTAGTTAGTGTTCTTAAAACCTTTTGACTTTGAACATTCGGGTATCACGTCCTGAATTTCATTATCTTTATCCCTTGTCTCTCTTGTGGCTTCAGGAATCACCACAGCCTCAGCGGTCACTGTAACAATGAAGATAACTGCTGTTGGTTGAGTGCCTACTCTGTGTTTAGCACTTGAAAAGTTATTATTTAAGATAAGTTGGCAGTTAGCGGCTGAGAGGTGGGTAGACTTTGCTGCTTGAGTTGGAATCTGTGTCTGATCACATATTACTTGGTGACCTTGGCAGACAACCCTAAATTCTCTATGCCATGTGTTCTGCATCTGTAGAGTGAAGGCAGTATCAGTGCCAACTTAATGAGGTTGTTGCAAGGATTAAGTTGGTCTACAGTACTCAGAACAGTGGGATAAGTGATTCATATAAGTGTGGTTGCTTAGTGCCCACAACAGCTGTACAAGGAGGATCCCGATGGCCCCAGGAGATGAGCCAAGTTTGATTCTGGAGTTCATGTTCTCTCTGCTGTACTGAGCTCCTTCTCTGGTCAAGTTCAACTTTGTGTGACAGCTAGCTAGTTGGGTGCACATCTGCTCTCCTTCATGGGATTCCAGGCTTGTTGAGGGCAGTAATGTTAAATTTTCCTTTGTATTCCTTAGCACACCTGGCACTTAAATACCTATGGGCCTTTTGCTGAATGTCTGAGGGAGTGAACATCTCAAAACTGTTGCAACACCGTCGTTTCATATGGGAGGAAACTGGAGCCAAGACGAATGAACCAATGTTCGCTAATATAACTAGGTGACTCTTGTTGGTTAGGCTCAGCAGTGAGGGGGAGATAAGATCCCATCCTGTATCCTATTCAGCGCAGTTTAGGGGTCATAGGAGACTTGGGCAGATTTCATATACCTTATTTGGGGATCTCTTCTCTGGTTCTCTTCTTCTGTGCCAAGCTCCTCCCTGGGGTCCCTGTGGGCAGAGAGCACGCTGGCTGCTGCCTCTACATTTTGACCTTCCTCCAAAACCTGTCTGCTTTTGCTCACTTTCCAGAGCCACATAGTTGAAGGTTATTTGGTCTGGAGTTCACAGTTGGTATTTGTTGGGTAATCTGTTAAAAAAAGTTTACTTTGCCATGTTGGAAGTAGAATACCCGTATCATGGTCTTTAGGAGCAACAAAGATTATTGATAATAGAAATACAAATATCCTAAAAGTAAGTACAATTCTTTCTGCCTCCCTGCAGCAGAATTTATCTCCATATATATATATGTGTCTCTATGTATATAGTCCCTGTTTTAGACAGCCGGAGGAGGCTGGAAGGACATTTTTGTCTGACTTGGACCAGAGCACCATGTGATGTGATCCTGGCTCTTACTTTGAACAGTTCAGATCCGGGCTCTGAGTCCTGTGAACATTTGAAGGTGGGATGGACAGAGATAGGCCTAAGAGAGCTGACCACACACGCAGCTGTGAATGTAGAAGAATGTCGGTTAATGACTTTATCATAGTCTATTTTTGGTTAGATAAGCTTTTCTTTGACTAGTTTTTCCAACGGAGTTCTCATCTCTGAGATCTGATGTCATACTGATAAAAGGCCACCAAAGGTAGATGCTTAGGCTTCCCCTTCTTGAAGCATTTCCCACTGCTCTACTTTCTAATTGACCCAGTTATATTTAATTGTAATTTGTATGAAGAATCTTGTCCCTTCCTTGCTTTCAATTTCCAAATAGTCTACACTTAGTGATGCATCTGGTCCCAGTACACCAGGGTGTGCACGCGGACTGATCTCACCACTGTCCCCTCTCACTGCACTTGACCATTACACTCTGCTGTGTTACAGTCTAGGACTTTAAATAACACTTTAAATAATTTTATCATTTTACCTTCACAATCAGAGAAACCTATGCTCAGATGAGCTCAAGGGGGGAGAAAAAAACCCCACCTATAAGTGCATCCACCAAGAGAGAAAACTTTGAATTTTAGGCAAATCTTTGAAGTCTCTTTTTAATTTAATTTTTTAAAAAGATTATAATTTATGTATTAGAGAGAGAGAGAGAGAGAGGAAGCAGGTATAGGAACAGAGGGACAGGGAGAAGCAGACTCCCCTCTGAGCAGAGAGCCTGATGTGGGGCTCAGTCACAGGACCCAGCGATCATGACCTGAGCTGAAGACAGTTGCTTAACTGACTGAGCCACCCAGGTGCCCCTGAAGTCTCTTTCTTTAATGTGTATTTTAGAAAACTAAAATTGGATCTTACTATGCATTCTCTTTTGTAATGAGCTTCTTAAACGAATAATGAGTTCCAAATGTTCTCCTGTATCATTATTTTCCCAAAGCATTGTTATTATTAATGGCTGTATTTTATTCCATCATGTGAATATGAAATAATGTATTTAATGAAAGACAATCATCCTTGTACTATTTATTGATTACCTACTTTGTGGCAGTTACTGTGCTAATGACAAGGGATCTAGGAGTGAACAAGACAGGTGGGACTCTGGCTCATGGATCTTGTGGGGTAGTGGGTAAGAGAGACAGTGTAGACATTATGACCACACGTATGACTGGGCTTTACTGGGGTAGTTTAGTGGTTGAAGAGGGTCCCCCCGCCAAGACTGGGGGCTGCAAGGAAATCCAGGAAATGTTCCAAGGGAAGTAATGTTTTAATGGAGACCCAAAGGGGAAACGGCACCAAGATGAGTAATTTAAGGCTGTGGGCAGAA
The DNA here is from genome assembly GCF_010015895.1 of Lontra canadensis. NCBI lineage: Eukaryota > Metazoa > Chordata > Mammalia > Carnivora > Mustelidae > Lontra > Lontra canadensis. The sequence continues at coordinate 9,473,343 of NW_022631007.1, read as the reverse complement.
GACTGAGTCTCCCAGGAAGTGTGAAGGTATAGGAGAGAGAGTGTGCCATGTCTGAGGAACAAAGGGGAGCTCAGCAGAACTGTAATGCACAATGTGATGGAGAGATAGTATGGACTAGTGACTGAAGTAGAAGGCAGCTTGGCAGGCTCTCCAACACCATGACAAGGGGATTGGGCTCCATCCGAGAATGTGGGGGAGGGCACCATGATTCGTTTTAGCAGAGAGGGGGCAGAACTTTAGCATTTAAGAGAAATTACTACAGCTGGAGGAGGAATAATGGATTGGAGGACAACGAAAGTTGGAGAACTCCGTTTGGAACCTGTGACAGTAATTTAGGTGAGCAATAATGGTGGAATGAGTCAGAGACAATGGAGATAGAAGGGGATGGACTGGCTGTAAGAGGAGGGGGGAGAGGGACCATGGAGGACAAGCCAGACTTCAGAAAGCTTTAGACAACTGCATGTATGGGGGTGCTGCGGGGCAGTGAGCAGCTTTAAGGGGAGAGGATGGGAAGTTCCATTTGGGACACAAATTTAATGAACCTATGGGACACTCTGTCAATTACCAGATGGCTTTGGTCAAATTAATTAACCCTATGGGCTTCGGTTTCAAAATATGTAAAAGGTAAGACGTACCTCATGGAGCTGGGAGGTGGTAGGCAGGAATTCAGTACCTGTGTCTCCCTTCCATGTCCCATTTCTTAGTTCCAGTCTTTTTTTTTTTTTTTCCCCTCTTTCGTGTTTCTCCAGACTCAGAATTCTACAAAGAGTTGAAACATTATTTTTCTTGTGCGTGTAAGGTGATCCTCTGGCTATCTCACATTGCAAATTTCTTGTTGTTCGTGTCAGAGACAATGGTTATGTGGTTTGCTCAGGCTTCCCGACCTCTTGTGGGCCTCCTGGTTCCTCTCTGGACTCCTACAGTAGCTTCTAGACTTCTGATTCACTCTTGTCCTCTCTGGTATGTTCTCCACACAATAGGCAAAGCGAACTTTCTAACAGGTAAATCCTGTGTTTTCACTCCAAGCCTCTTAAACCTCAGGTGATTTCCCCTCCTTCCACGCCCCCCCCCCCCCCCCATGTGGTGTAGAGCCAATGTATCCCTGCCTGCCTCCTGGACCTTATTTCTTACTTCTCTCTTCCCTCTTCTCTCTAGGGGCTGGCACCCTGTGGTTCTTCAACCACAGCGAGGGCTTGAGAAATGTCCTCCAGGGGGCGCCATTCATTTCAGAACACAATGCTCCTTCGGGTATTTGCTCCTGATGCTGCCTTTGCTGGAAGTCTTGCTTCAGACTTGGCTATGGATCATTCCCTCAGGCCATTCACGTCTCCCTGACCACCCTAGTTAAGACAGCCCCAAGTGTTCTCTACCTCTTACCCACATCAGTAACATGTAGCTTGAGTTAATGATATCGATTTACTTATCTTTCTAGTGTCTGTCTTCCTCACTAAAATCTAAGGTCCAAAGCAGTGCCTGGCACATGGTTGGTCTCTATTTGTATAGATCAGATAAATGAGTGCCCAAAGAAAGCACAAAGCTTTCTGGCTAAACACCGAAATTTCCATTATTAATAGCCAATTACTTTTGCTCGTATAACCCATGCACTGTAAATATTGTCTCTTTTGTCTTTTATCTGTTGAGTCTAAGCTGAGGAAAAGTTGATTTAATATTCCTCTGATTATTTCCTAGTTATTTTTCATTTTCCCCTCTTAGATCTAATTTGTCTTTTTGTTCTGCTAAAGAAAAAGTTTTTAAGGTGATTTTTACTCTCACAGATGGATTTTCTTAAAAATTAAAAGTCTCCTTGTAAATGCAGTCATCTTGGGTCTGTTACATCTTAGGGCTTCGTAATTGCTTTTTCTAGATGTTCTCCCTTTTCCTCTTTATCTCGCCTAACTGTCTGCTTTCTTAGAATGAGAACAAATGTGGTCCCAGTTATGTTTTCCATAAACACCAGCCAAAACCTCCTCTCCGATTCTAGTATCACTCCTCTTCCTTGTCTGCCCAGCCAAATCTTGGGCTTGCTTTGAGACCCCATGCAAAACCCAGCTCTCCCATGAGGTTTTGCTGGCTGGCCCACCCCTGAGATGATCCCTCCTTCTTTTGAATTGTTGCTGCTCCTAGAGCCTGTGCCGCACATTGACCCCGGGTAGACAGCCTGGGCCGGTCCCTCCAAACTCACACCAGGCTGGAACCATTCTGTCAGTGCTTATGCAAAGAAAAGGCAGCCTTGGGTTGTTTCCTCATTGTTCTAGATGTGTATTTCTAGTCTCTTCTGTAAGAATAAGCTCTTGGAGAGTCAAGATGTTTCCTTCTCCTCGCTTCCCTTTGCTGCTCGTTAAGACACTTAGATGAACCAAATTTCATCCCCTCACCTTTCTTTTTTCAGATTTTATGTACTTATTTGAGAGAGACAGAGATAGAGAGAGAGAGTGTATGTGTGCCTATACACTCAGGGGCAGGGATGGGCAGAGGAAGAGGCAGAAGCCAACTCTACGCTGAGCTCAGAACCTGACATGGGATTTGATCCCATAACCCTGAGATCATGTCCTGAGCAGAAACCAAGGGTTGGGAGGCTTAACTGACTGAGCCACCCAGGAGCCCCTCATGCCTTCATCCTGATTCAGTGATTACTCAGGTATCTGTAATTAAAACAGCTAATGACTAACATTTATTCTTCCACATTGCCTTGTAACAAATCTGTTAGAATATGTCCTCTGTCACTCATCTCCTCATTCATTTGTTCATTTATTCCATAAGTTTTTACTGGGTGCCAAGGCTCAAGGCTGAGGAACCAGCATGAGGAACCAACATAACTTGGGGTGGGAGACAGATGATAGACAAGTAAACCAATGTGACCTTGTTGTTAGAAATTCAGGGGAGTGCCATGGAGATAGTGAACCAGGCACCGTGATACAGAATAAAAAAGGGGTATGTACCCAGAATAGGGTGATCAGGGGAGTCCTGCCTATCGAACATTAAAACTGGAAACTGGGTGTCTAGGTATCTTAAGCATCTGACTTCGACTCAGGTCATAATCTCAGAGTTCTGGGATCAAGCTCTTGTTGGGCTCTCCGCTCAGTGTGGAGTCTGCCTGACAATCTCTGTCCTCTGCCTCTGCCCCTCTCTACTCGTGTTCTCTCTCTCTCTCAAGTAAATAAATAAAATCTTAAAAAAAAAAAAAAAAAAAGCCAGGAACTAAACCATCAAGCGTAAGCAGGTAGGAGCAGCAACTTCCAGGCACCGGAAACGGTATATGGCGAGGCTCTAGGTGGGGAACAGCTAGTCATTTCTGGGAACTGAAGGGAGGTCAGTGGGGCCAGCTGCCAGAGAAAGAGGGGTCATCGAGTCAGTGTCACACTGTCATAGCTCACAGAGCTTGCTGTCCATGGGTGGGAAGCACATATTTTATTCTAAGAGCAATGGAAAGCGATGCTAATATTCACATTGAAAGAAAATATTCCTATTACTGCTTGGAAAACTGGTTGTAGGGGTAAAACAGAATTGGGAATCTCCTCAGAGGAAACTGTTGTAAAGACAAGGAGAGAGATAATTGTGGCTTTGACTTGGAGTGGTGGCAGCAGAGATCAAACAGTGTTTGGGGTCAGGAAGTATTTTGAAGATAGAATCTATTAATATCCACTGATTTGTGAGACATGGGCTTAGAGGAGAGGAGGCAGTCTTGTCCATGAACCCTTTGCCAAGCCGGTGAAATCACGAGTTGAGGTTCAGTTACCCCTGCATTCTGTCTTTCCCCTTGCAGAGACCACTCACCTCTCCATAGCTTCCTAGGCAGAGTGACTTCTTGGTCTTGCAACTTAAAATGATCCAGGAACATTTTCTTTTGGTTCCAAAGGTCTGATTGCCACAATGTGTCTATCTGAAGGGTGTTGATTTCTTTATTTACATAACAAATGCTTGGCAGGCATAGATGTAAAAATATTGGCTCAAAGACAGAATTCGAAGCAATAGTCAACTAGCTAAATTATAGTTTTGCATTAGCCCCTCTTTCCTTAGATTTCTTGCCTAGTTCTGTCTTGTTTGCTTTCCATTTTAAACCTTTAAGCTTTCATCCTTCTCTAAACTTTCCTCTTGTTGCAGTAGAGTTGTTTTAACTGTCTTGACTGCTGGCATTGTTTCCACGGGTTTCAATTTTTCTCTGGGGCTATTGTGTTTTCTTTCCAGCATTTTCTAATGTCTATTATATGAAGTTTGTGGGACTTGGAAGAGACCATTGCAAACAAAAAACATTACTATCTTCCTTACTCCATCTGCACATTTTGATTAACACTATTAAATAACTTTTTTATTTTCTGCCCTTCAAGTAGGATCATAAATTCAAATGTATTTGCTCTTTAGGTTCCGGATGGGATCACATATTTCTCCAGTATAGTTAATCTGTTAGTCTTTTAGTCAGTTCAGAAACACTATTATTATTATTTTTATTACTTACAATATGATATCCCACAAAGCAGTGTTTTGTCTGTTCTGAATGTGTCCATGAATGTGCTTGAATCCAAGAACGTTAAATTTTGTTTTCCAGTCCTCTTGCCTTGGCCACCATAACTAATTTGGTTTGCATATTCTGCAAGAGGAATTTTCCAGAACATTTACCTTAAGAGATCATTACTGATAGATTGACTTGTCAAAGGTCTGAAAGAGTTACGTTAATAGAAAGCGAAACTTTACCAAAGGCTATCTAAAATAATTGCTTTTAGAGTTACAACGGGATGCAGGAACAGGAAAAAGCCTAGAGGTTCCTAGGATTGAATGTGGAGTTTGAAATTCTTTGTATGTAATGTATGGTTGAGGGAAAGGGGGGCGAAGGGGGGAGGGAGACACAAAGGAGAAAACAGGACAATGAAAGTCTTGGTTCATTTTTGGAATGTTTCTGGAAAGATGAAGTCTGTGCTGGCCGAGTCTCAGGTACAGATGACCCCAAGGCCTTTCCTACCTTGTGGTGTAAGATACCTTTCTCCCAGCACTCCCAGAACAGTACTCACTGTGTAGGTTCACATAGGAGTGCACCTGAAAGTAATCTTTGCTTTAGCTTTGAGTGATAGACTTGTATATTTTGAAACAGAGAAATCAGACTTCTATAGCATGACATCTGTTTGGGGGATCACTTACATATACTCATGAATAGATCTAGAAATTGAGTATACATTGACACTTCCAATGCGGTAACATTCAAGCTCTCTGTCATTAGCATCATGTTTACAAGGGAGCTTTGAGTCAAAATTTCAAGAACTTAAGACATTCACACCTGTGTAACATGTATTATGGCAAGAGCCATAAACTAGCCAACATCTGGCCTTGATCAGCAGGCAGATGGGGAGGTCAGGCCTGCCTTGGTTGGCACCTTGACTCCAAATCTTGTATTTGGCTTATTTTAAAAACGACTTTTGGTTTTATAAGGAGTTGGTAGTTCATGTGATAGGCTTATTCCTTAGAACTCAAGTTTCATGATCATATTCTTTAAAATTATCCTCCACGTGATCCTGGAGATGCTGAGAGCCAGCGAGGCCCAGGGCATTTCCAATGCACAGAGTTCAAAATTTATACTTGCTAAGGGATCTCCATGTCCTAAAGCTATCTCAAATTAAAGAAGTTAGGATACTGATGGGTTTAATCTGGCCGTCATTTCTTTTGCTAGCGTGGTACCTTCAACTTTTCAAGTGCCTTGAGACAAACTCTCGTGTAGGAGGCAGCCTAGCACGGGGCTTAAGAACACAGACCTCATTTTGATTTTTGCTTTTCTTACTTACCAGTTGATGTCCCTGGACTAGTTCTCCGATATCTAGTCTCTAAGCCTTCTTTGGTAAAAGGGGATAATAGTAGACTCTAACTGAGCCAGTGGTTGTGATAAATCAAAGCGATAGAAGCCAATTGCTTGGTCTAGTGTCTGGTGTAAGAACTCAGAATTTGCTGTTAGTGTTAACATTGATTCCTCTTCTTTTTCCTCTATTAGCGTAACTATTTGATTTATATTATATTATATTTGATCTTATATCTCTATTTTTAACAAATGAGGAACCTAAGACCTCGAAGAAGAGCTAGTTATTGGATTTCACTGGCATGGTTTATCAATCAGAATTTGGTTTAGTTGCAAACAGTAGACACTGTAAATAACTGTAGCTTTAGACCAAGTTTAGAAGTCAGCTAACATAGGGGTGCTTGGGTGGCTCAGTCGGTTAAGTGGCTGCCTTCAGCTCAGGTCAGAATCCCAGGGTCCTGGGATCAGAGAGCCTGCCCCTCCTGCTCCCTCTGCCCTTGCCCCGTCTCCCTCTGTTCCCTCACCACCACTTGTGTGCACGTTCTCTCTCTTTCAAATAAATAAAATTAAAAAAAAAAAAAAAAAAAAATTAAGCTAGGTTAAGTCCTCCAAATTTTTAAATCTAAAGCTTTTTTTTTTTCTTTTTTCAACATTGTTTTAGGTTTTCTGTGTGCCTTACATGTCGATATAAATTATGGAGTCACCTTGTGAATTTGTACCATAAAAAAAAAAAAATCATTTCCTTTGGTTTATTCTTTATCTTAGAGGAGGCTACCCATTATTTCACCACTAAACGTGAAGTTACCTGTAAGTTTTTGTTTTTTACCCTGTCTGATGGAGGAAATGGACTCTGTTTTAGTTTGCTGATAATACCCCCTCCCCTTTAAAAATAACGAATGGATATTGATTTTTGTCAAACGATTTTCTCACATCTGTCAAAATAACTGACTTGTTTAATGTGCGTGTGTAAAGAATTTGTGTTCTGAGTCTTTGGGTGTGGTTTTATACTAATATTAATTAGGTCAGGATGGTTCAATAGTATTTTGAAATATTGTAGACATGAGCTCATGCTGTCAATTTATTCTATTGGGTAATAAGAAAGTATTCTTCTTCTCTGATTCTCTGATGGAGTCTGTTTCTCCCTCTGGCAGGTTTTTCTTTTGTATATTTTGAAATTCTCTTATTAGGTGTCTGCACATTTATGGTTGTTATATCTTTTTGATAGATAGCCAAGTTTTTCATGTTAAATGGCCCTCCTTCTCTCTGATAATACTTCTAGTGTTAAAGCCCACCTTTTCTGATATTGCCACACTAGGTTTCTTACACTAATTTCCCCCTAATGTATCTTCTCCCATCTTTTCACGTCAGTCTTTATGTCTTTTTATTTAAAATGGGTTTCTCTTAGAGAACATGTAATTTGGTCCTCTTTTTTTGTTGCTCCATCTGACAATCTCTGCATTGTTAGTCATTTGCCTTCAGTGCGATTATGGATAGGACTGGTTGCTGTTTTCTGTTCATCTCCCATGTTCTTTATTTTATTCTTCCTTTCCTTCCTTCTTTTGGGAAAATTGAATACTTAGAAAATTTTTTTCTCTTCAGTTGGTTTTTTAGCGATATCTTTATTTTCTGCTATTGTTTCGGTTCTTAATTTTTTTGTTGTCATTTAGTGGTTGCTCTGGGCATTACAGTATCCAATGACGGTATAATGCTATCAACCACCCCCCTCATTCTTTGTTCTATTGTTGTCATGTATTTTCTAAGTATGTTAAAACATTATGATTCAATGTTGTTAATTTTGCTTCAAATATTCAGTTGTTTAAGGGGCTCAGTCATTTGGGCCCCTGACTCTTGATTTCATGACCTCAGGGTCATGAGATCCAGCCCCACTTTGGGCTGCACACTCAGTGGGGAGTCTGCTTGAGATTCCTTCTCCTCTCCCATCCACCCCCACTCGCGTGTGTACTCTCTCTCAATAAATAAATAAAATCTTTAAATAGCTAGTTGTTTTCAAATAAAGAAAAGGAAAAAGAACTTATTCCCAAATGTACCATTTTCAGTCCTCTTCATTTCTTCCTACAAACTTGCATTTCCATCTATATTATCGTTTATATTCTGCTTGAATAAGACTTCTTAATGTTTTTATAGTAAGGTAGGTATGTTGGCAACAATGTTCTCTTGGCTATTCCTTATTAGAAAATGTCTTAATTTAGCCTCATTTTTATTTAAAGTTATTTTCTCTGGAAATAGAGTTCTTGGAGATAGGTTCATTCTTTCAATACCTTAAAAAGAGGTAATTTTATTGTCTTTTGCCTCCATGGATCCTAATGAAAAGTCACCTTTTCATTATAAGGTAATGTAATTCTTTTCATTGTTCAATATATGTATTTTGGTTTTTTCTTCTGGATACTTTTAATATTTTTTTTCCTAGTTTTGGGTGCCCAGTATTTTGACTATGAGGTCCTTGTATGTTTTCTTTGAATTTATCCTTCCTGGGGTTAACTGAGCATTACTGTGTATGGGTGATTTTCTGCCAAAGTGGGGCAATCTCTATGCTCCATCATCTCTATGCTACAGACAGTAGAATGAATGAAGGGATAAAATAAAACAGGGCAAAGGGTGCATGCCAACTCTCTTTTAAGGAAGTTTCTCAGAAGCAACCTCAAGAGATTTCCATTTATATCCCATTACCCAGAGTGTTTTCATTTCCGTCTGGCTACAGCAAAGACAGCCAATGTAGCCATTATTCTGGACAGCCGGGTGACCAGCTGTCCTATTGCTGTGAAAGCAGAGGAGGCAGATATCAGAGAGGACAAGCCCTTTCTGCTATACATAGCCAGCAAGTGACAGAGGGGTCTGACAGGTCCTGGGTTACCTGTTTTCACATTCTTGGCCCTTCTGTTACGGCAAAAAGCACTGGCTAGAAGCTTGGATTTGGGAGTCAGACTCCCTGTGTTCAAACTCCATTCCTGCCATTTACTAGCTGTGTAACCTTGGGCAAGTTACTTCACCTTCCTGTGCCTCTGTTTACCCATCTGAAAAGGAAATAATAGTACTTAGCTCATAGAACTGAGACCAGGGTTCAGTGAGTTAATATAGCCCAACCGCTTAGAACGGTGCCTGGTATGGACAAGTGTTTGCATTTAAAAGACACTGTTTCAACAGCTTGTCCTTTTGAACCTGTGCGGAAATGCTGCTAGAGATACCCCCTGCCTACCACCTCTTCCCACCACGGCTTGCTCTGGGACCCCAGCTCCATTTGTCAGCCTCTCTGGGTGGCCCAATATGTTTAGAGAACACTGTGTGAGAACCACCTAATTCCAAAACACTCCCTCTTAGAGATCTCCTGGGACGCCCCCTTCCCCGCAAGGATTCATGTTCATGTGAAATTTGATGACGTTCCAGAGATTTGCTGACAAGCCCACCTCTCTCCCATTGCCCTAACCACAAACTCTGGGTGTACCTACAACCTGGAATTTCCCTAGAAACCCTGCTTAAAGGAAGGAGCCTCCAACATTTATTGAGCACTGCCTGCCATTTTGTTTCATCTGACACAGCAGGGGCCATCCTCGTTTTATATGCAAGAAAATTAAAGTACAAAATGATTAAGTACTTCACTCAAGGTTGCAAAGCTAGGAAGAAGAGCCCAACTTAGGTTTTCTGGCCCTGCCTTCTTTGTGTTATAAAACATTTTCCCTTTCTCTCTCTGGAAGCCATTTAAGGGGTGGCTATGAAAGGTGTGAGTCATTTACAAAGGATGTCCCATTAATCAGAGGATAACAATTGCTTGAGTGATGGAAAAAGAGAAGTTGCTGGTCACAGCTGTCGTGTCTTAGCTTGGGCTTCCATGACAGAATACCGTCGGTGGTTGGCTTAAACAAGAGACACTGATTTCTCACAGGAATGGAGGCAGAGAAACCTGCGATGGGGGTACCAGCATGGGCAGTTCTAGTGAGGACTGTCTTCCAGACACTTGCCTCAAATATTAGCATCCACACCTATGAATTTGATTCCTATCCATAGGTGTCTGACCCCCAGTCCATGTCTTCTCCTTCGTATCTCTTTCCTGAGCACCAGGTCTGCATAGTTAACTGACTGGAATAAACACAAAAGTACCTCAAGCCAACAAGTGCAAAGCTGAGCTCATCATTCCACCCTGGGAATCTCCTCCTCTGTTGGCCACTGCGGTTGGTAACACCACCGTCCACATTGTACCCCAGTCTAGAAAGACACACGTGTAGCTGCTTCTTACTGAACCCCTGTTATTTGCCAGTCACCGTGCCAAATGTTTCCCAGAAGTTTTCATTCCAGCTTCATAAAAACCGTGTGCTGTCGGCATCACTATGCCCATTCCGTGAACGCAGACACACGAGGTCAAGAGGATCAAGGACCTGCTCAAGGTCTTGCAGTTGCTCATGGGCAGTAACTCCCATGTTGGCTCCAAAGCCCATGGTTCACATTAAGTCACACACAGAAGGCACGTACACAGGGTCCACAGATGTGTTTTAGCTCCCAGAGAAATGACATATCACTGTTTTCAACTAGGAGGGGTTCCAACAAGAATCCAGATCTCAGATATTTCTTGAAAATTCAGAGGATCTGGCAACTGGCTCCACCTCCCAAATGGTAGCAGAAAGCTACAGGTGAGCGGCAGCCACCCCCTTTGGAACACACTCAAGGGGGCATGCTGTCTCTGGTCTGGCGCAGTCCCTGCCACTCCCTGCTGTCTTACTGCTGGCCTGCTTCTGTCGTCAGTGCTGCCTGCCTGACTCCTGCTGGTGTTGGAGTTTAAGGCTTCTGCGACCTTGTGTCCCTAGGCTTTCCCCTCTCTTTCATTCTTGCACCATCTAATTGGTCCCTGAACTGACAGTGTTGCTTGTGAAATCATTTACTGTCTCACATTCTTCATCCCTAGCGCTACAAATTATTCCTCCTAACCTCTCACCCCAATTACGCTAGTAAACACCTGGTTTCCTGCTTCCAGTCTTGATTGTCACTAATTCACTCTCCACACTGCTTGCAATTAGGGATATCAAAAAAACAAGAATAGATGATGTCTAGGAGCTTCAGAAGGAAATGCAGACTCCTTACGGAGGCGTGCAAGACTGTTCACGATCAGACGTCTGACCAGGGGCCTCATTTATGTTCACTTCCCCCCGTCCCCTTGACCTTACTGAAATGTGGGCTCTCCCCAGTCATGACCCTTCACATCTCCTTGCATATTTACTCATCTTTTGCTCTGCTTGGAATAGCCTATGCATATGATGTGAATATTTAAAATGGAGTCTACCAACATGAATCTAGAGTGATTGCCTTTCTAAAATTTGTATTTTTTTTCAATTTTGACTCGATGGATGAGTCTTCTATTTCTTTTTCCATTCGGATACAAACAGGATAGAAACATGAGTCCCAGTTGTGTTTATACACCTTTGCTCCTTAAATGGCCCATCATTGATTTCCTTCCGTGTCATACTGCAGAGTAGCAAGAGCTTGGGCTTAGTATCCCCGCTGTGCCATCCACTAGCTACATAGACTTCAACAGGCTACTTTATATATGTTTCTGTGTCGCCACTGTCCCATCTGTTAAGTAGAGGCACTAAGGGTTCTTTTATCATACAGTTATAGTGGGGTTCAGAGAAATAATGCATGGAAAGGGTTAAAACCATCTGGTGCACGCCAGCCCCCAGGAGATGTCCACTCTGGCTCTTAGTCTTACCATTCTTATTTAATTCATTTACTCAGCATTGGATCAGGAACTCTTTCAGGAATTTTGCTACGTATCTTTTTAGAACCCACAACAACGTTGTAAAGAAAATAATTTCAGGTCTTTTCTGGATGAGGCAGCAGAGTAGAGAGGTCGGGGCTCGCCTTGGTCATTGTTTGTCCCATGGTAATAAGTACTTAAGTATCTCCTTTTCATTCAGAGTAAAATGGAACACGTCTCACGGAAGATGGAATTATATTCCATTCCAGGCTGTGAAGGGACTCTTTGGAGAATTCAAATGTTATTAAAACCAATGTGGGACATTTTTAGTACAATTTCTAAAATTTAAAAACTACTGGGAACTTTATAAAATGTTGAATAGAATTGGATTTTGAAAAGGTTTTCTATTTTTGGACAGAAAAACACCAAGTTGATTATGCCAATTTATGAGGGATGTTTGAGATAATTAAGTCTGGGAGCTATTTTTGTTTGTTTTATGTATTCACTAGGTCCTTAGCAGCAACAACAGATATTGCCAATATTGCCAGGAGTTCTGTGTGAAGATGGGTAAATACGAACTTAAAGTAGACAAGGAGGGGACGTCTGGGTGGTGCAGTCAGTTAAGCATTTGCCTTCAGCTCAGGTCATGATCCTGATGTCCTGGGATTGAACCCCACATCGGGCTCCCTTCTCAGTGGGGAGTCTGCTTCTCCTTCTCTCTCTGCACCCCCCATCCCCACTTGTGCTTTCTCTCTCTCAAATAAATAAATAAATAAAATCTTTTAGAAAAATATAGACAAGAAAAGTTGAAGAGAATAGTGGAATAAAAACTGTCTATTAGTAAAATTATTTAACTTTGCTTCTAAAATTTGAACCATCTTCATTTAATTTTCAAGCTGCTGCTATACTCTGAATAGGTTTTACTAAAGCATTTGAAATCCCTGCATGGATACACAAACCTACAGACCCACACATACATATGTATACTTTTTAAAATTGAGGAATACTGAAACACATATACAGGAAACAAAAAAAAAGCCTCTACAATTAGCACATTTAATATTTTTAAAAAATTTAATGCTTTCCTGAGGTAAAATTTAGATACAAATTTCATTTATTTTAGGTACATAACTCAGTGCATTTTAGTAAATGTATCACCACAATGCAATATTAGACCATTTACATCAACCCCAAAGACAGCTGATGGCCATTCAGGGTCACACCTGGCCCCAGATAAGCACCAGTCTATTTTCTTTATCTACAGATTTGCTTTTTTTGGACATTTCTTATAAGTGGAATCACACAATATGTGTTGTTTTTTAATTGCTTTCTTTCAGCTAACATAATTCTTTGGGGTGCATCCATGTTGTAGCACAAGTGAGACCATAGATCCTTTTACTGCTCTGTAGTATTCCGTTATATGGCCACCAGAGTTTATCTATTACAGTAACCAACTTAAAAAAGTATATATTCAAGGGGCGTCTGGGTGGCTCAGTGGGTTAAAGCTTCTGCTTTCGGCTCAGGTCATGGTCCCAGGGTCCTGCGATCGAGCCCTGCATCGGGCTCTCTGCTTGGCAGGGAGCCTGCTTCCCTCTCTCTCTGCCTGCCTGTCTGCCTACTTGTGATCTCTGTCTGTCAAATAAATAAAATCTTTTTTAAAAAAAAGTATATAGTCAAGAAACTGCTAACAATGGCTCTTCGAGAGAGAAGAATAGGGTAGAAGGGATATGAGAGGGAGATCTTTTCATTGATTACTATTTTATATGGGTTTATTTTTTTTAAAATTCAGGATTACATCTTTTTAAAGCAAAGGTAGGGAATGCCTTTCCCCCAGAAATGTATATGAAATAAGAGGACTAAGTCCTCCATTGACCCCAGTCCCACCTTCCTGAAGGTAATCACCATTAATTTTTTCCGGCATCTTTCTAGACTAATTATTCACGCATACGTATGCCCATGTATACCTGTAAATATATTCACGTCCCTGGGTGTCTGAACGTCTGAGTGGTCATATATCTTACATTTGAACAAATTGGAAGCCCAGGGCTTAATACTTTAACCTCCCATTCCCAAAGCTAAGGCGACCTGCCTTTCCCTGTGGTTGGGTTGTCGGTATCTGGAAACTGTTAAATGAGTTAATCACTTCACAATGGGGAAATTTAGGAACGGGCCCAGATTATTTATTTTTTATTAAAAATTTTATTTATTTGAGAGAGAGAGGGAGAGCACAGAGGGAGAGTGAGAAGCAAACTCCCCGCTGAGCAGAGAGACCAGGGTGGGGCTGGATCCCGGGACTCCAGGGTCATGACATAAGCCGAAGACAGAGGCTCAAGGTCTGAGCCACACAGGTGCCACCTGCACCCAGCTTATCAGCTATGATGTGTGAACCCAGTTTCATTTATTTTTTACCCATTCCCCTGTCTGTGTTTTCTGGCAGGATACTTCGGCGCGGCCTGCGAGGAAAAGGTGGACCCGTGCGCCTCGTCCCCGTGCCAGAACAATGGGACCTGCCACGCAGACGGTCTGCATTTCAGCTGCAGCTGCAGTGCGGGCTTCACGGGGCCAGCGTGCGCCCAGCTCGTGGACTTCTGCGCCCTCAGTCCCTGCGCACACGGCACTTGCCACAGTGTGGGCACCAGCTATAAATGCCTTTGTGACCCAGGTCGGTACCATCATGGAATGCAAATCCTTGCTCTCTCCAGTCTTAGACTTTTACCTTTTCTAGAGCGTCTGGACAGATGTTGGCTCCCCGGATGTGTCCACTTGTCCATAGACACGTCCCCCACTCACTTATGACGCCCTTTCTCTTTAGACTTACTCTTGGCAGGGTTTTTAAAAACACGATTTCCCCTCTGCACGAGCAGGTCACAGTCATGACAAAATACGAAAAAACAAGTAAGCAAAATAAGAAAATTAAAAATAGGCTTGATCTCTGAACAGCTTAATTATTTTTTAAAGATTTACTAGAGGTCATTCCCCAGCTTTTACTGGACTGCCTATCTTTTAATACCATGTTCTTAGGTTAATGGAGTATGTTTTTCTTTTTTAATGGGCATAAAAAGCGAGACGCAATCCATTTAGAATTTTCTCATCTATTAGAATTACTCTGGGCCCTGTATGTGTTATTGGACCTGTGGCGTCCTCTGCAAATATTCAAAAGTTCCAAAAGTTTCTTTTCCAAAGATCTTCTGCCTTGTAATGATTTTTTTTTAATTGTGTAAATTTTGAGACTCCAAAGTCACAGTGATTTCTAGCCGAAATTTGTGTCTGCACAACCTACCTCTGTGGTCCTGAAAAGAACGCACACATGGGTGACTCTTTCTGGTCGTTTCTGTCTTGCCTCCCTCTCTTCTTCCTTGTAGGAGCTAGCTAGCCCTTCAGAATGTGTGGAAGCGCGGTTCCTCACACGTGTGTCTGACCCACCCACGTGGAGGTCAGTTCCCTGGTTTTGCTGGAGTCTCAGGTCTGCTGGTGCAGTGCCTTCCACCTGATGCCTGGTCCCCTCTCACCCCGTTTTCACCTGTAAACTTCTCCTTCTGGGCCCCCTACGCTTTCCCCCCGCTGAATTCCAGCAGTCACCCTTGATATCACTTGCCTGGTCTTTAAAACATTATATTAATTGTCTTTCTCCCCACGGGGGGTAGGAGGAAGTGTATTTTATTAGTAATCTTAATAGCTCCAAACCACCATTTAGTGAGCACGAATCTGTCTAGGTTTTGACCTGGTGGACCACATCTGTGGTCCCTCCCTGCAAGCTACATTTCACCGAGCCACATTTATGAATTGTGTCATACTTGCTTTAGTCATGTGCCTGTGGCCATACACCCAAGAGGGGGCTGAGTGCAGAGGCCGACCCAGGGGCCACGGTTCCACTGCCCAGAACTTTCAAGGGGCACGTCTCATACTCATGAATCAGTGAAGGAATTAGTAGGAAATCCAACTAAGCATTGAGGGGTATTGAAAAACCTTTTCATGGAGGGGAGCCTGGGTGGCTCAGCCAGTTAAGCATTTGACTCTTGATTTCAGCTCAGGTCATGATCTCAGGGTCGTGAGATCAAGCCCCATGTGAAGGTCTGTGGCTCAGTACAGAGTCTGCTTGTCCCTCTCCTTCTGTCCCTCCCCCGGTCCACACTCTTGTTCTTTCTCAAATAAATAAATAAAATCCCCACCTCTCGCCAAAATATATATGAAGAGAAAAAGAGAGAAATATTGGAAGAGATTGATTTTAAGGAATTGGCTCACGTAACTGTGAGAACGGGCAAGTTCTCAATCTGTAGTGCCAGACGTCAGGCTGGAAACTCAGGCAGGGTTTCCTTGTTACAGTTTTGAGCCTGAATTCCTTCTTAAGAAACCTCACTCTTTGCTCTTAGGCCTTCACCGGATTGGATGAGGCCCACCCACATTTTAGAGGGAAATCACTTCACTCAAAGCCTACTGCTTTAAAAACTCATCTCATCTAAAAAGTACCTTCCCAGCAACATCTAGACCAGCGTTTGACATGTTTGGGTGCCGTGGCTTAGCCGAGTTAACACATGGAATTAAGGCTCACAGTAGCATTTTTGGGTTTCCCATTAGAGCTTGAGGTAAAGAAGTTTCTCCACCTCTCCATCTGCCCTGAGATACTTTCCCTTGCCTTCTCCCTACTCCCTCTGTCTTCTCCTGTCAGAGCCATGGTGGAAATGGGAATGGCTTCCTCACCAGAAGTCCAGTTTTCTTCCATGTGCTGGGCCTTACGTGTGCGATGGAACTGGGCCTGCCAAGGAGGGGGTAGTGCGGGGCGGCCCCCTTGCCTGTTGGGAATGTGGGGCACGAAGACCGCTGTGTTTGCACATGAAGCAAGCTGCAGTGGTGCTGGGGAGAACACAGTCTCACTCACATCGGGGCTCCCGAGGGTGCTGCTCCCCACGCTCCATGTGTTCTCACGTGTGGTGTCTACCCACCCCCCTCCACTCATCGGAAGCAAAATCGTTCTGTCAGGAACTTCCTCCCTCCTTCATTACCAGACCCCTGAGAGTGCTGCTTCTGTCCGGGAAGCCCCACCCAAAGAGAAATCAGATATCTCAAGACCAGAAGGGAGCCCTGTTTTTTCCTCCTTTTCTCCTCAGACTTCCTTTCTTGATCATACTAACTTTTTCTTTCTATTTAGTTGGCCTACTTTTAAAACTTTCTTTTTTTATTATTTATTTTTATTTTTTATTTTTAAACCTTTAAATGGAATGTAGTTATTTAAAGGTAAATGTTACTTTGTGTGGCTGACGATTATGAAAATGTTGTTTCACACTCTGAGTTTATCGACAGGTACGGGCAGGCTTACCTGGGTCCTGCATAGAAAGTATATTTCCTGTTCTTTCTCTTTCCAGAGAGAGAGGTGAGAACTGACCTGGGAGATCCCCTCCCATTGACCGTCCCCATAGGTAACTTAACAGGACTTCTCTGGACCTTTTTGTATTTTTATGAAGAACATCTTAGATTCTTGTCCATTCAGTGACAGTTGGTGTCACAGCCTAGACTGGGACAAGTTGCTGACTGTGGTCTGCTGTGTGTGAGAGTGTTAAATGTGGCACATGGCACGTTTCCTGGCATGGAGTCGTGAGAGATATTGCCCTTTCTTTCTGTCAATGGACATTCCAGCATTTATTTATTTATTTATTTATTTCAAGATTTTATTTATTTATTTGAGAGAGATTGGGCCCGAGCACAGGGTTTGGGGGAAGAGGGAGAGGGAGAAGAAGACTCACTTGCTCAGCAGGGAGCCCATTGTGGGACTCCATCCCAGGACCCTGGGATCATGACCTGAGCTGAAGACAGACACTTAACCAACTGAGCCACCCAGGGGTCCCCCAAGCATTTCTTTGTAAGGTCTCTACAGTCTCTACGTAGAGACTGTAGAGTCTCTACGTAGAGACCATAGGTCTGTAGACCGTAGAGTCTCTACGCAGAGACTGTAGGTCTGTAGACCGTAGAATCTCTACGTAGAGACCATAGGTCTCTTTGTAAGGTCTGCTGGTCTCTACTCAAACTTCCTTCCTGGCCAGCTGGAGCATTTGGCTTGGTAATAGTCAAATGTCCAGTGTCACCTTTGGGAGGTGAGGAACCTGGTGATTGGAGCCAAAATGATGAGGGGACTACTGACTGATGATCAGTAGATGTTTTATTGAATTAATACAGCGCTTATATACTCTTAAGATCTGGATTTCTACAGGATGTGGTTACATGCAGAGTAATCATGTGCTTACATGTGAACAATAACAACTTGTTAATGGATGGAAAAACAGACTTAATGACTTTCCATTGTAATCAATACAATGTATCTTAGAGGGGGCATGAAATTACAACATGCATCCTTTCATGTTTATTCTGGGCATCAGTCCCAGCAGAACTCTTCTCCTCCTCCTCTTGGAGCTTTCTCACAAGACACGGCATGACCCCGGTCCCATCGGTAAGGATGCAGGCTGTGTTCCAACAGTCCAGCCACTAAGTAGCCTTGAAAAGCCTAAAGAGGCATGTATTCCCTTCCATGAGTCCTTTGTCTCTTAGGTGGTCTCTCCCCGGGGCAGAGCCTTGGAGTTCTTGTCAGAGTTCTGTCTTTGAACTTGGGAGATAAAATTGCTTTCCGAGGGGTTGCGTCCTCAGATCATTAAGTGACATTGTGTGAAATAAAAAAGGCATCTTAACATCTGGGAAGAATTTACATTTTAAGAGGTGAAATGACAATTCTCTGAATATGAAATTTTTAGTCTTAATCTTTTGGAGTACATAATTGCTTTCCCACCAGTTTGCATAATAGAAGAATCTCACGAGAGTCGGTAAATTGGGTGTCTAGCTGAAGAGCGGCAAGCCTGATCATCTTTACAGAGAGCAAACCGATCCCATTTCATAAAATGACAGCAGATTGAAATCATGTCAGGTTGATAATTAGTTCCCGTCTGACAAAATGCCATTTGGATCACTGCAAATCAGATTTGCCAGGTGCTTTATTTTCAAACCTCATTTTTAGCTTATCAGGCTAGGGATTTCTGATGGGATTTTAATATTAAATAATAAAATGTCAACACTGAGTAATCACTGAAATATTATCTTTCAGTGACAGTGTTAAGTGATAGGCATAAATACTCCCCCCCCAAAATGGCAAATTGAAATCTCCCCAAGACTAGAGAAATGCAGAACATGGACCCTTGTAAGTAAGCATTGTAGCGGGGAGTGTCACAGTGCGAGGAACTTGCTGGGGGTGGGGCGGACATGCTCGCAGGTGGGAGCCATGGTGTTTCATGCACCCTCAGTACAATGGTGGCATCTGCAGATGCCATTTGGATGATGACCAATACTGGAAGGAATCCCTGGCTGGAGATGGTTTGCCTGAGTTCACTGGTCTTGGCCCCGGCCTAATGCAACTGAGTCATTACTCTGACCTTGTTTGTTAAATTGAATTAACCATGCCTTTATAGAATGTGCCTTAAGTTAAAGAAGTTTAGACTTTTTCCAAATAACATTTTTTTTAAAGGAAACTGTAGGAATTTCAGGTATTTTTTACATATGCCTTACACGTGAGCTGCACCTATGGTCTCTGAGGCCTGAAGGGCAGCTGGCATTGCTTCCTTCAAACTCAGACTTGGCAATATCGGCATTCTGATAGTCTTCTGGAAACACAATCTAAGGTAGGACTTACTGCTTAGGATTTTAATAACAATTCAACAGCCATAAAGAAAAAAGCACACCTACAAGATATGAAGACATTTCTGTCTTGCTAACGAATGCTTAATTGCATTTAGATTCTTGGATAAGTACAGTGGACAGCTTTCATCTTTTATGAACCAGAAAACTTTCTTCATCAGGTTCACTAAGATGGAGACAGTTCTTGTGTTTAACAAGCTCTAAGGGGTTCCTGGTCTACATATCATAGTATTCCTAAGAATTATAGATTGTATGCAATATATTGTCTCCTTTCCTTACATCCCAGCACTGTTACCATGTCCTTCTTTTGTTATATTTCAAAACATGATATCTGTCCTCACCATTGGGGCCCCAAATAGAGCCTTGTCTACCTAGCGAACAGCTGTAATAATTCTTCATAATCTGTATTTACCTAAGAAAGAAATTTAAATCTCTCTTGACAGCATGATGATAGTAAGAACACTGATATATGAGAGCTTGTTGGACAATTACAGATAGGCCTTGAAGGTGTTAGAAGCTGGCCTCATGCTCATAGCTGGGCCATTGTGTCTCTTATTGGACACAGGACATAAGTAATCCCACAGAAACTGACACCAGACATGGTCACTCAGAGGCCATGATAAAGTGAGACAAGACCATTTTATAATTTTAAGTACAGACAAAACCAAGGTCACCATGCAGTCCACGTAATACCACACTTCTCCTTCTCTCACAAATAAATGGAAGGCTAGCTGCTTCTTTACCAACCACATCTTTAGCCTTGAGCTAGCTTGCCTTTGCTATAGATCAGATATATTGAGATACTCAAGCATAGAGCTGCTTCTGCTTTCTGACCCCGCTCTAGAGTGAGTCCTCCCCAGATCATCCAGCTGGAGTTCAAATCCTGTAAGTAGCATCTAACCCCCTTGTACTGAGACACCCCCTGGTTCCCATGATGTGTTCCCCCTTGCTGCATTGACTGGACTTAACTGATTGAAATGCTCAAAATACTGACAGTTCAATCAATTGAAGTTTTGTGTTAACAGCCCAATCAGAATTTCCAACGAGTTGGACAGGGAAATGCTCTGGATTTATACACAGGGGGTGGATGCTATGGAACAAAAGTCCTGGGTGAGGGTGGGAGGGGGAGGAGAGGGGGAGATTCAGAGAACAGGAGATGCATTTGGCTGCCAAATAAGATGCCCTGGGTGTGGTAATGGGTGGGAAGGCTGAAAGGTTCGCTGGGGCACACTGGGGAGACTCTAGATGCTGCGTTTGGAAAATGAAGACTTGGGGACCTTTTGCATTGTCTGGGAACTGATCCGTGTTTTAGAAAGATGGTTCTGATAGGATTGGGAGATTTCTAGGGAGAATGAGTGATTCGAGGAAGAATGGGGAAGAAAGAACATTCTGGTAGAATTAGATATTATAGGGAGATTTACCGTCAAGAAGAGATGGTAAGACAGCAGAGCAGTCAGGAAGCTCAGGCAGGTGGAAGTGAGGGCTTGGACTTGTGGCAGTGGGAATGAAAGGTTGGACCTAAAATCTAATCGTCAGGTGGAATCGTCAGATTTGTTAGCTGAATGCAGGGAACGAAGGTCAGACTGGAGCTCAAGGTCTGTCTCCAGCTTTAACTTGGGATCCTCAGAGAAACAGGAGGATGTGCAGAAGCAGCCTTAAGCGCCTCCCACCGCCCACCACACCAGGGAACGCTGAGGAGTCGGCTCCTGTGGTGTCGACAGCTGCTGGCACGGCCATACTTTACTCCATTTCATTTTTATTCTAATTTGGGGGGCATTCGGGGAGAATTAGTGATATTGCCTTCTTTAGGCTAGTGACCTGCGGGGTTACTAGAAGGGGAGAAAGGACACTAGAAATGAGTGATGGGCATTGCTGGTGGAGCATATGGAATGTTTATGAGATTCTTGACATTCAAAATCTATTCACAAGGCTGCTTTTTAACCTCACTTTAAATGGCTAATCCGTACGTATGAAAGTGTTGATGAGACAGCCTTTAATTACAGAGGATTTCTGTTCCTTCTTCTCCCACCACTCCACTTAAAATTCAAGTAGTTGAGAGCTCATTTGTGGCTGAACTCTTGTTGAAAAGGAATGAGGTTTACCTGCTGACTGTAGGTTTTAGAATAGTCTGTGAGGACAGCAGAAAACATGGACATCACCTTACCTGCACCATACCTGCAAACAGGGAATGGCGGCTGATAATAACTTGGGGCACCGAGCCATGCATTTCTGAGAACGGCTCTATGGGAGACACTTTGCCAGCCCAAGATTGCAGGAACTTCTCATGAAGTTTATGGCCGTGAAGATCAGATGGAGACGTATTTGAAACTCTTTTATAACTAAGACATTGACTCTTATTTTGTTTGGTGGTTGGGAGTTAATTACGATCTGATCACTAATGTCTTCTTGCTTGCCAAAAGCCTGGGCAGCTGGAATTGAGAACTGAGAGTCAGCATCCTTGCCTCTCTTCCCAGCTGTGATGGAAAGGGGCCTGGCCGAGAACTGAGCCCAGCCCAGTTCAAGTCTCAGCTTTGTCACAGAGCAGCTGCGTAGTTGGCCTCTGGCTGCCTTAGTTTCCTCTTCTATGAAATGGGGATAAACCATAAAGCTCAAATGAAGTGATGCGTACTGTCTTGTATTTTGAAATCTATAAAACAACGAAGCAGTTGTGCAAATGTCAGCTATGCCTTTCCCTGGGGAAGATCGGCGAGGAATTATTAAATCTGCCTGGATTCTTCTCACGTGAGGTTCAAGGCTAGAGCTGGAGTAGAGGAGGGATCCATCTTCATGGCCATAGCGGGTACAGGTGCACCTTCTTGCAGGACTAAGTGATTGCTTGCTGTGTGGGCTCTCGGTGGCTTCCGTGATTAAATATTTAAGTGCCTGGTGCTGGGCAGAGCTCTTTAAGTGAAATGGCTACTCGGATCCTCACAGTCCTTAAGTCGTGACCATGACTGTTGCCATTTCTGGGCCCAAGACTACAGAGCTAGTAGAGGATGAAGCCGGGATCAAACCCTGGGTGTTTGGGACCCAGAGCCTCTGTTAGCTCAGAGTAAACAGGAAATAGGGGGAAACTGTGACTGACTCACTAGTGATGAGTAAAGGACTGACCAGATTTCCCAAGCAGTAGTTGTCTTAATGGCTACCTCAGAAGGACACATGAAGTTGGGGTTCATTGGGATATTGATTCAGCCATATTGATCTGGGTAACGCTCTTTGTCCGGGCAGCTTTGCCTCAGTAGCTCGCGTCTATGACGACTGCCAACATCCAGACTCTGTGCCAGTCACCTGACAAAATTCTCTCTTCCTTAACCCCAGGCTGTAGTACTCCTATTTTCCTAACTGAAGGATGGAGAAACTGAGGCAGTGAGGGTATAAACAGCAGGAGGCGGGGGTGACAGAGCCCCAAATTGAGCTGGGTTTGTCTAGAACTGAAGCCCTTGACCCATAGGCAGACTCTCAGCAGAAGCCTGCTTGTGCCTCTCCCCCGCCAAGTTACGCTTCAACCTGGGCTCTCACTTATGTTTGAGCCAATCACGGGAGAAGCTTCTAGACTCCTCTGGTCTCAGTGCAGCTCCTGAGATGAGGCTTGAAAAGCAGGCTTGGTTGTGGTCTAGCGAGTGGCTAGACCTGACCAATAGTTCCTTCCTTCCCAGCCCAGAGAAGCACAGTTCTGACTTGCAAAGGGATTGAGCTGCAGGGTGGAGGGGGTGGCGGGGTGGGGCGGGGGGGTCCTTCAGCTTTTGTTACACTGCAGATTCAGCTCCTTTGAAATGGTTGCTGGGGGCTACCTGGGCCCGGAACTTAGGGCCGCATCTCACCTGATGGCTGCTGCTTACACCTGTTTAGAGAAACTGCTGTTCTGTGGTTCAAATGAGAGATACAGATGTGGCCACATGACAGATGTGTCACTCTTCCACTGAGGTAGTCTCCCTTGTGGGGTGGTGATTCTCACTCCTGGGAGCCCCAGTGCCCAGAAGCAATATGACCTTTTTTCTTAGCACTGGAATCTGCAAGTCTCCTGCGTTGACTGTTGTATGACCCGACACCTTCGATGCTGTTTCTTTTCACTTGACTCTGAGAATGTCCCTGAAATGTTCTTTCCGCTTCACAGTTGGCTTTTGTTTTTTCGTTCTTTGCCTGGAGAGAGCTTGGATGTCCTAGCTCCCAGTGTCACTCCTTCCTACGGGAGTGGCTCAGGGGCAGTGGTCTGTTGTCAGTGTCCATAGTGGAGGCGTAGCTGGGCTCCGGAGCCCCAGGGTTGGAGCCTGTATGACAGTGTGCTGTCGTAGGGGATGGTACGAGTTATAGGGTGACCAATGGCCGGCTGCATCCCGAGTCCCAAATAGACAGTCCAAGAGGAGACTTGCCTGCATGTTCTACTTTTTTCTTTTTTCTTTCTTTCTTTCCTGGCCTTTTAGTCTTCACTGTGCTTTTAAATTCTTTATTGATTTGGATTTGTCTAAAAACCTGCGGACAATGCCCTGCGTCTGTTTGCTGGTTTTCTATCGCCGTCATTAATTTTCCATTTAAGGGCACAGGATGAAAGTTGCTGCATATGCTGAGTGCTTTTATAAAATTGCTTCAGTTTTAATGAAGATTCTGAGCCCCTGGGTGTGCCTGCAGCAGTGATACGTGGCCTCTTTTTTTTTTTTTTTTTTTTTTAAATTCCAGCACATTGTCGGCTCAAAGTCCTTACTGACTTTGTGGAGCAGCGTGTCCTCTCTGGTCTTGCCAGGTGCTTCCTTATGCAATGCCACAGTGCCCCATTTAAAACCCCATTTGGCATTAGAGGATTTGGCTGGAGAGATCATTAGCCGTTTGGACAGAAGTCTTAATGATATGTTGATAGTTATCAGGCTAATGTTTCATTTTTTTCAATACTAGATGGTTTCTGATGATACAGATGAGAGTGAATGTCTGAGGCTTAATTCATTACTAAAAGTATGTCTTTTTTTTTTTAAAGAGTTTATTTATTTATTTGTCAGAGAGAGAGAGAGTGAGTGAGAGAGCACACAAGCAGGCAGAGTGGTAGGCAGAGGCAGAGAGAGAAGCAGGTTCCCTGCCGAGCAAGGAGCCCGATGCGGGACTCAATCCCAGCACCCCGGGATCATGACCTGAGCCAAAGGCAGCGGCTTAATCAACTGAGCCACCCAGGCGTCCCTAAAAGTATGTCTTTTAGATGGGATAAGCCCGACTGAAAGTCAGTGTGGACTCAGGAATATATATTGTCGGGTGGTCTGATTTGGGCACAACTTCCCTTCATCTTTTACCCCCTAAAAATGCCTTTGCTAATAGTTTGCTGATGCCTATAAGTTTATGCCTGTGGTTTTATTCTTTTAAGTGAGGCAATGTAAACCCCTGTATTTGTTAGTTACTGCTGCGTAACAAACTTTCAAAATTTGGTAGCTTAATACAATCTATCATTATTTATGGGTCTGTGGTTGATAATTTTGGCAGGGCCTAGCTGGGGTGTCTCTTCTCCACCCACATGCTGTTTGGTGCTCACTCATGCTTTGTGATCAGCCGGTTCATCAGCTGGGGCTTGGCCAGTCCTGCAGGACCTCAGCATGTG
This sequence comes from Lontra canadensis, assembly GCF_010015895.1. Lineage (NCBI taxonomy): Eukaryota > Metazoa > Chordata > Mammalia > Carnivora > Mustelidae > Lontra > Lontra canadensis. The sequence goes on along the minus strand of NW_022631007.1, from coordinate 9,448,620 downwards.
TCTGGCACTTGGCTGGAATGACAGCGGCCTCTGGCCGACATGTTGTTCGCCATCCAGCAGACCAGTCGGGGCTTCTTCACAGGGCAGCTGGGTTCCAAAAGCAGCAAGGGAGGACAGGCCCAATGCACAAATATTCTTTACGGTTTCTTCTGTTGTTTGCTAATGTCTCACGGGCAGGAGCATAACATTGGCCAAGTCCACAGATTGCTTTTCTCAATGTGAAGAGCTATAGAGAGACTTTGGGACTGTTTTTTTTTTTTTTCCTTTGTAATCTACCATATCTTAAACCTACATATGTGAGGAATGTGAATGAGTTTAATATATTTATAAGAATAGCTTTGAGGAGGATAGTTGAAAAAGAGAAACAGTGTGCTGTTACGATGGTTTGAGTGAAAGACGGGGTCCCACGGAACTTGCCTACCCAAGGGATAAGGAATATCTGGGAGTCCGTTGCTTTCCTTACTTTGGAATTTCTTCACAAGTCTGTATAGACAGAGCCTGGTCTTCGCTTTATGTCAAGGAAATTCTATTTTCTACTTTTGATTATTTGTATTCATATTCTACTAGGATCTGCCCTTTTGATTTTTCACTGCTTTATAACCTCTTATGTGAATAAGTGCCCTATTTTTAAGCATCCTTAAGGATCATTTAGTAGAGGCAATAGGGACAGAACTCAGGATGGATTCAAATAATTGAGTTCTGATTCTAGATCATTTGTGTTGAGAAATTCATAATCTAGTTGCCTCACGGTACAGTTCTGGTTGTTCCTTTTCTCCACAAAGTTCTTTTTTTCCCCCCATAATAACTATTTTATGTGTGTCTGTTTCTCATTTTGAATTTCTAATGTGAGAAAGTACAAGGGATAATATACAAAACCGTGTAGCCGTTACATATTCTTTTTAAAGTTTTCATTTAAATTCCAGTTAGTTAACATACAGTTTATTAGTTTAATATTATTAGTATTAATTCGTATTAATTATTATATTTATATAATATATAATTGTATTATAATTAGTGTTAATATTAGTTTCAGGTGTACAGTTCAGTGATTCAACTTCCCTACATCACCTGATCTCATCACGGCAAGTGCGCTCCGTAATCCCGACCACATATTTAACCCATCCCTCCCCCCACCTTCCCACTGGTAACCATCGGTTTGTTCTCTATAGTTAAGAGTCTGTTTCTCAGTTTGCCTTTCTCTCTCTTTTTTCCCTTTACTTTTGTTTTTCTGTTTCTTAAATCCCACATATGAGTGAAATCATATGGCCTTCGTCTTTCTCTGACTGACTTATTTCATTTAGCGTAACTCTCTAACTCCATCTATGTTGTTGCAAATGGCAAGATATCACTCTTTTTTATGGCCGAGTAATATTCCATTATATATATATATTTTATATATATTTATAAAATATATATATACATAAATACACACACACATACGCCACATCTTCTTTATCCAATCATCAGTTGATGGACACTTGGGTTCCATAATTTGACTATTTTAGGTAATCCCGTTCTCAACATCAGGGTACATGTATTTCTTCGAGTTAGTATTTTTGCATTCTTCGGGTAAATACAATCCAGCAATGGCTGGATTGTACAGTAGTTCTACTTTTAACTTTTTGAGGAGCCCACAAACTCTTTTCCAGAGTGGCTGCTTCAGTTTGCCTTCCTATTAACAGTGTGAGAGAGTTCTCCTTTCTCCACATCCTCACCAACACCTGTTATTTCTTGTGTTGTTGATTTTAGCCATTTTGACAGGTGAGAGGTGATTTCTCATTGTAATAAAAGAATTTGCAATGGGAAAAAGACAGTCTCTTTACCAAATGGTGTTGGGACAACATGGAAAAGAACGAAACTGGACCACTTTCTTACACCATACGCAAAGATAAATTCAAAATGAATTAAAGACCTTAGTGTGAGACATGAAACCATAAAATCCTAGAGAAGAACATATGCAGTAACTTCTTTGACATCGGCCATAGCAATTTCTTTCTAACTACGCCTTCTGAGGCAGGGGAAGCAAAAGCAAAAATAAGCTATTGGGACTTCATCAAAATAAATACCTTCTGCACAGTGAAGGAAACAATCAACAAAACTAAAAAGTAATCTATTGAAAGGGAGAAGATATTTGCAAATGAAATATCTGATAAAGGGTTTGTGTCCAAAATGTATAAAAACTCAACACCCCAAAATGAATAATCCAATTAAAAAATGGATGAATAGACATTTTCTCAAAGAAGATGTACAGATGGCCAACAGACACATGAAAACATGCTCAGCATCACTAATCACCAGGGAAATGCAATCAAAACCACAGTGAGATAATCCATGAGGTTCTTTAGCTGAATCATGACTGTAAGAGTCAGCTTCAGCCCTTATGAGTGTATAGCCCATAGGGGTGGTGGCCTAGTGGGAAGTGTGTGCTTCTAAAAATGTTTATGAATGACTATGATAAATTTCCTTGGTATTTAGCAATTTAGCAAGGATGCAGCATATGTACTTGAGAATGACAGTGACTAAGGGGGGAGGTTAGAGGTTTGCTTTGTATTGTGTCTTTGAATGTCCTCATCCTCAGGGATAGGAGAGGAAAAGCAAATACACCTGGAGAAAAATCTACCTCTGCATTGTGGATTCTATGCACCAGAATTTTCTGGAATAGTCTTGATCATAGTGTTTTGTTTTCCATCACAACCACTTTGGTACTGAACTATGTATGAGGCCCCCTCTTATCACCAGAAACAGTGTAACTTTATCAGATCATGTTTCTCAAGTTTTGGTTTTTAAAAATTTTTATTGTAGATTGTCTGCCATTTTTGTTTTTCTTTTTAATTACAAAAATGTCCCCAGACTTACTGAAATATAATTGACATATAATGTTAGGTAAATTTAGGTGTATAATGTGTTTGATACTCTTACATGTTGCAAAGTGATTACTCCCCATTGCATAGTTTACACAATCATGTCACCAAATTATCAGGGGTTTTTTGTATAAAAAAGTTGCTTTCTGAGCAACTTTCAAGTGTGTAATACAGTATTATTAAATAATCACCATACTGTACATTAAATCCCCAGAATGTGTTAATCCTATAACTGGAAGTTTGTACCCTTTCACCCACATCTCCCTAGCCCCAGGAAACCACCCTTCTGCTCTCTGTTTCTATGAATTCTGTCCACTGTTTTCTGATGGTATTCCTTTACCTAAAATGTTATTTCCTTGGGTTTAGGAAGCTGGATCAGAGATGTGGGGAAAAACTGCACTCACTAATCTGAATTTAGACTTGTTTTTCCACATTCTGATTAGGTATATATAACTCCCAGTCCTATAGGGAGAAATAAATGTTTGTCTACTTCTATACCCTTATTATTCCCTCATTTTACACTGCCTCCCCCAAATTTGGCATTTGTGTCAGTTTGGGATTCCTTTGCATTGCTTTCTTCCCTGAAGCAAATCAGAGAGGAGTACAGTTTCATTCAGTCTATGAATCTATGGTTGGTAGGTCATTGGACCACATTTCACTATTGGTTTATTTACATGCCTGTGACTGGTACATGTTCTGACTATGTGTTTTGTGCTGGATTTTTTTTTTTTTTGATATGCTGATGGGAAGCCATAGATATTAAAAAATATTACCATGCCATATCTGGCACCTGTCACAGGTAACTCCTCCCACCTCTTGTCCTTTTGAGAACCAGAAGCTGGGTGAGGTGTGTGCTTTGTAGCTCAGTGGCTCTCAGACTTCACTGTGCATTAGAATCACACCCAGGGCTTATGAAATCAGAGTTCTGGGCTCCACCCAGAGTTCTGGAGTCAACAGGTTTTGGGTGGGGCCCGAGAACTTGCATTTCCAGGGAGTTTCCAGGTAATGTTGATGCTCCTGGCCTTGGGGCCTCATGGAAAGAACCACTGTTACAGTGTGATGAACAGACACAAGCCCTTTTGAGAGCAAACACCTCCAAAGAATATTTGGTGATGACTGAGTCAGTAAATTAAAATCAAATTTAAGCAAGTTTGTGAAATAAATGGGACGAGGCGTTTAAAAAACTTTCCTGGACTATCATCTTTAGAAATTCTTCTTTGTTCGTCAACACACTTGCATGAAAATAATCATCGAAGATTTATTTTCTCTCCAAAGGGCTTTCATAGAACCTTAATCTTTGATTCCCCCCCATGCGGGGTCCTGTGCCCACCTGGGTGCCTTCCGTACTGAACCACCTGTAGAATGTGAGGGCTTTGAACCTACATTTTCTTTCCAAATCTCTACATTATTCTCCTCATCTCGAGTATAAACCATGCCATTTTTATGTGTATTTATAAACATGCTAGTCAGATGAGGTGATGGGAATATGTCATTAAGACATTTTATTTGTGTGGTGCCTGGGTGGCTCAGTCGGTTAAGCGTCTGCCTTTGGCTCACATCATGTTTCTGGGGGCCTGGATGGAGTCCTTTGTAGGGCTTCCTGCTCAGTGGGGAGTCTGCTTCTCCCTCTCTGCCTCCCCTACCACTCCTTAGCTGGTTCTCTCTCTCTCTCTCTCTCGCTCGTGCTCCCTCTCTAAATAAATAAAATCTTAAAAAAAACCCAAACCCAAGAAACAGAAAAAAAAAACATTTTATTTGTTGTTTATAAGGAAACATATACCACAGTGATCTTTAAATCAAAGTTGTAAAATAGTATCTTGTCATTATATTTAATCTTCGATTTTAGTGCTTTAATCATAGTGTGAGAAGAATTTGTATTTAAAAATTTGTATTTAAAAAAATACTTTCTATAGGGCATTAGTAAGAAAAACGGGCTACTTTATAATGGGTAAGTTGAACTGTAGCTACCCATATGTTGAGAGGACATACTGGTGAATTTGTAAGCTGCAGAGAAATATATGAATGTTAAGCTTTATTAGTAAAGGAAACGATATTTCTTCTTTACACATATTTGCTTCCCCTTGTACATTCGTTTCCCTTTTGTAAAACATTTCTTTATGTCGCTCCTCCTTTGTTAAGCTCCTGAGTAACCTTTTTCCCCTTTCAGCTGGCATAGATCATAGGTAGAAACCACCCTCTAGCGGCCAAAAGCATCATGAAAAAAAAAAAAAAGACTATAAAGACAAAGCTAAAAAATGAGGAAGAGGTTGATTTTTGCATGTGACTAGTTTGTGACCTAGTTCCAAAGGTGAATCCAAGAGAAGACTTCTAGAAACACACAACAGAGAAAAATCCCCAAGATGATGGACAGGCTTAAGCCTTGGTTTTTAGGGGCTGCTGTCTGGGAAGGCTCGCTGTTGAGTTCTTGAACATCGTCATGATCCAGCTGGGTTATCTACAGTATATTCTTTCATTTGTCCCTAAATGTGTTTGGAGGAGAATGCTGTTTGTGAGGATGGAACTCAAGCCGGGGGTGGTTTGCTTTTCGACCATATACTTAAGGCTTTTTTCCCTTCGCACGTGAATTAATGATGATTTACACTCTATTAATAAACCTAGAGAGGTTTCAGAATTTTTAACATCTCCAAAGATTTTCTTTTTTCATGTAAAAAAATGCAATTCTCCTTTAAAAAGGAGTTTTTCTTCATTAACAGGACACCTTATTGTGATGGCTGTTCCTCATGTCTTAAAAAGTCTTCTCTTCAGTTAAGACTGGATCTTTTCTCTCCGTATACCCCTCCACCTAAAAATTACCCTTAAAAAAGTCAGCCTTTTCTTAATGTTACCATTATTCTTTTGCCCAAACAACTGTAGACACAGCATGGGTATTGTTTCCCTCGGTAATCAGCAAGTGAAACACCTGTAAAAGCATCTTTGATATTTTTCTTTCTGTGTCACACAAGTAACCTATTTTCAATGTGGGAAGTTAGAAATTTGAATATGCACACTTAAAATATAAATATAAAAACGAATCCTTTGATTTCCCTGCCTGACAAAAACTGTCAATTTTAGGAGACCTACTCCCAGGCATTTTCATGATTTTCCGAATCAAGACGTTTGCAAAGAAAAGAACTCCTGCTGTAATTATGTATGCAAAGGTTATTTTGCACTGGGATTCCATCTTCCTAGCAAGTTCAGTTCACTCACTGTGACTGAGCGTCGTCTATATTCACCAACCTGTGTGCTAAGGAAGGGAGAAGAGAACAGACCCGTTGTTAAGAGAAGATGCAGAATTTGGGATCAGAGTTTGAGCTGTGAGTCAAAGCTTTACTGCCTGGCAGGAAACCAGATCCAGCACAGAGAAAGCGCCTCAGGGGGATGAGAGGGCTGAGAGGGAAGGCAAATGGGTAGGTTTTTTTAAAAAGCCAAATGTAAACAGACTCCGTTTCATATTAGAAGAATCCAGGAATCTGAGTGTCTGCCTGGGAAATCTGGGCTCACAGGTTGTGGCATTGCAGAGCTGGTCCCGTTTATGTTTTTCCAGAAAGCAGGCTTTCCTGCCGATGGGAGGCAGTGGCCCTGGGACATAGGTGCTCTTCCGGGCTGTGGCGTTTTAGTGCTCTCGTGGTGTATTCAAGGCAGGCACCTCTTTTCAGAATTCTAGTACCTTCATTGTCCTTGAAAATCAGATGCGTGCAGTGGTCAGCAGACCAGGGGGACACATGCCTCATTTGTTATGTGTTCGGTGGGTATCATATGCCGGGCACCCTGCTGGACGGTGTGGCCACTTCAGGTGAAATGTCAAGTACGTGTCCTCCTGGGGGTGGGGCGGGGGCCCTCCTTTTATAAGGACTTAGCAGCTTCTGTTGCAACAAGCGCCCCTGAATTACACAGATGGAAGATGCCATGTGCTGGCCCTTGAGATGGTGACACCTGGGTGGCCCAGAGCTCCCGACCTGTGAACACTTAACTCTGGGTTACGGAAAGAGGTTCGTGGAAGGAAAGGGGTTCAAATCCATTTTATTGGCATAAAAGATAAATCGAGAGGCAAGACTTTCTTCACTCAAATGTTCAAATCACCCCCCCCTCGCCCCCCAGTGCCCCACTGTCTCAGTGACTCTTGCAAGCAGTGCTCACATCCCTTTGGTCATCGGTTGGTGGTTACACCAGGGGGCGGTGTGGCTCCACAGGGGACCCACGACTTCTGGAGTCATTCCATCTCCTCTCCACCCTTTTCTGTCTTTTTAGGAGTTCTTTCCCTGTGCCTCTTTCCCCCATCTCCCCCTTGATATTCCGGGTCCCTGTCTTCTACCCTCTCCCACTCTCTCTCCTTCCCCCTACTCCTTGTCTTTCTGTCTCCCTCTCTCTCTCTCTGCTTCCTCCCTCCCCCAACTTCTTGCTTCTGACCCCAAACCTTTCTTTTTTTGGCTACCATTCTGTAGATCCCCTTAGTGCCTAGCTCACTCCTGGTCAGTATGGTCAGAATTGGTCAGATGGTCATTAAAATGAGCTGATGTTTTTTCTTCATATGGCTTCCCTGGGAGAAATTGTCAGTTAGCTTTGTTCGATTAAGATCTACTTCTAGAAAGTGGTTTTACCAGCTTTCTGGCTTTCCATCCCAATCCCTGCTGCAGCCCCACCATGTGAATGAGATTCTGTTGAATGGAAAAGTGCCTAGAACAGAAACTGACCCCTGGAAGGGGGTTCGATAAATGTCAGTTTCCTCCTTCCTTCCAGAAGGCGTTGCAGCCTCTCTGGGTAAGCCAAGCCAGGAAGCTGGGACTCACCTACGTCCTCGCCCTTTCTCAAGCTCCACATCCCATTTCTTCTTCCCACATCCCGTTGCTATTTTCCTTTTTAAATGGCTCTTGATATTTCCTCTCTGGCTGGCCCTGCCACCACACTCATCCCACTCGTGTTTTCCCTGGGACGATTGCCATATGTCTTCACTGATTTCTCTGAATCGATTCTTATGGGGCTTTCCCCCATTCACCAGAAAAGTGATCTTCCTGAGAGGCGCACTTGATCTCTCACTCTCTGTACCCCCCCCCCCCCCCGCCCCCGTTGAAGGTATCACCTGACCTGGTGGCTGCCAGCGTCTTGTTTGTTCTCTGCCCTCTGCTCTTCTGTGGACCTCAGCCCATCTCTGCAAGAAGACGTAGCAGCCTGGCCCGCCTACCATCGGACTTCTATCCACCCTGCCTCTCCTGTCTTGAATTTTCCAGCGCCCCCCACCCCCCGCCACCCCGTTGCTGCCTACACACAACCCACCTCTCAGCTCACTGTCCCATCCTTGGGGCTGTCTCCCTGGAGCTCAGCCAAGTCCAGTTCTCCCACTTCTTCCTCCTGGCACCCTGCCTTGGGGATCGTCCCCTTACTCACACTGACCCAGTTATGATTTCACATGTATTTGGATGATTGTTTGGTGTCTGTCTCCTTTAAATGCCCCAGTAGAGGTATTACATCTATTTTCACACACAGGAGGCACTTAATAATTGTATGTTGCATTAAAGAATGAATCAGTCGAAGAGGCAGACAGGAGACCGGAACGTGGCCAGCCTTCACCCAATGACTGTGAAAGGCAGCGGCAGCCTGCAGAGCTGGGAAGACAAACTCATTGCATGAACTGTTAGGATATGACTTACAGCCGGCTGTCCGTCGTCCGTCTTTCTCGGAAGCCCAGTGAGGGATGTGCAAATCTGTAGACGGCTCAGCAGCATATAAATACTAGGGAGCCTGGAGAGTCTAAAACTTTAATTTAGCCTCTATGTATGGTCCTTCCAATTTAATGTTTCTGAGAAACACAGCCAGGGAAACATTGATTGATTTGGGTCTTCTCACATCTATTTTCTCTCTGGTTCCGGTGCCTCCAGCAACGAAAGGATGAGAAATTAGGGAGTAAAGAAAGAAGCAGCCATGGCAGCCACTGTGCTCCATGCGCCAGCGAGGCTCTGTCTCCTTACACAACTTCCTCCCATTTATAGATGTTTTCCTTTTTCGTGTGTATGTGTGTGTGTGAGACAGGGATGTGATTGCTGCATGGAGGTCTGTACAGATACGAACATCAGCATATCTGTTTAGAACAGAACATTGGAACCCTCGATGGGATTAATGTGAACAGGGATTCATACCTACTTTATTTCTTTCCTGTTCTTACAAAAATTCCTATTGTGATCATATCGGCAGAGAGAGTGATATTGTGCACCTGCACACGTGCACACACAAGCTCACACACACACACTCTCTCCCTGAAACCAAGCTCTCAGCCCAGTAGAATGATTGCCCTGCCCATCACTCTGAGGGTCCCGAAGGGTCTCTAGGGCAATCAGCGAGTTTAGCGAGAATTTGAAAGCTCACGGCCATACTAATGTAACAGGATTGTTTTCCCTTTTGCCCACATTTTTAACTCACGTGAGAGAATGTTTGGAGGGTTTGATGTCTCAGGAAGTGGTCTAGACTTGAATCAGGGAGTCTGGGGCTTCCACGTTTTATCATTCAATGTGAAATGAGAGGAAACATCCTCTGAGTTGCTACATGCCCTTAAAGGAACCACCTCCTTCTCCTCCACTCACTTCAGTCTGACCTTAAAGTAAAACAAACAAACAAACAAACAAACAAACAAAACCCAAACAAAACCCCAGACGCTTCAAATTTGCGCTCACCTTGAATTTGGCCTGTGCTGGGGGAGTGAGCCTTGTGGCTTCCCTGGTGTTCTAAACACATTGCTACATTGCTGTTGGTTTTTGAAGGAGCTCTTTGCTTTTTCTGAGGCAGTGGGGAGCAGAGGTAGCCCAGCAGAGGTGGTGTCTACGGCGGGGGAGTCACCCCAATTTGTTATACAGAGTGTGGAAGCCATCTGGCTACAACCGGAGTCCCCCCAGTTTGGGATTTTTAGAGTGAGCTGCGGTGGGCAAGGGGAGAAAAGAGCTGTGGAGTAGACAGCATGGGGCCAGAGCCTCTCTTCTGTTAAGATGAATATTTAAGTGATGTTGTCTTGGGACAACGTTGAGAGAGCAGAAAAGGAAACGGCAGCAAAAAGCCTTGACTTTCAATGGACAGAACAAAACCCGGAGATGGCAATGGTATTCTAGAACCCTTCAGACCCCGGGGGAGTCAAATCCTGGCTCACTGTGCCTTTGCTAAGCCAGTCAGTAGTGTAGGACTTTGGTCTTCAAGGGAGGACACAGAGGAATTAAAACCTAATGGCAAAACTTTCAGCAGGGTTCTCAGTAGCTCCAATAATCAGTCACCAGGTGGGGCTTCTCTCCTCTCTTTTTCCTTTCTGTCTATCATCTCTCTCTCTCTCTCTCTTTACTTATTTCTTTTTATTGAACTGTAGTTTACATATAATTCATATTAATTTCAGGTGCACAACATCGTGATTCGAAAAGTCTATACGTTACACTGTGCAGACCACCAGTAGAACTGTCATCAGTCCCCATGTAATGCTATTACGATGTCATTGACTATGTTCTTCGTGCTGTCACTCTCATCCCTGTGACTTATTCAGTCTGTAACTGGAAGCCTGTACTACCTCCTCTTCTCTCCTCTCTTTATTCCATTCATTTGGTATTTGAATCTGACTAGCCCCAGATGAACTGAGTGTCCATATTCTCTCACTGTGGGAGGAAGTCACCCAGGTATTATATTAAACCAATAGTAACAGATGGACCCCTCAGTTCTGCCCCTAAAATCCCTTTTCTCAATGAATGTACTCTCTTCACCATGAAAAACCCAAACCTACACATTCTGAAATGTCCTCGAGTTGTTCTCGTGTTCTAAAAAGGATCTAGGACATTGGTTCTCAAAGGGGGTTTATGTTCTCCAGGAGCCATATGGCCATGTCTGGAGACCTTTTTGGTTGTCATGACTGGGGAGAGGTGGGCTGCTGGCATGTAGTGGATAGAGACCAGCAATGCTGCCCAACATCCTACAATGTACCGTACAGCTCCCAGCCATCAAGAATGATCTGATCCAAAATTTCAGTACCGCTGTGGTTGAGAAACCCTGATTTTGGGTGTTAAAGACTGAATTTTGTCTCTCAATTTCATATGTTGAAGTCCTAACCCCCCCTCTCCAACCACCCCAGTGTGACTGTAAAGGAAGTGCCGTCAAAGAAGGAATTAAGGTTCAATGAGGCCTTTAGGATGGGGCTATAAACCAATATGGCTGGTTCCCCATAACTGTCTGAAACCACCAGGGGGGGTGCCCACAGAGACAAGGCCACATGGAGACGAGACACAGGGAGAAAGTGGCCATCCACAAGGTGAGGAGAGAAACCAAGGCAAGGAGATTTCCAGCTTCCAGAACTGTGAGAAAATAAATTTCTGTTGTTTAATCCCCCCAGCCTGTGGCGTTTGGTTATCACAGCCCTAGCAGACTGGTACACTAGGTAATGCATTCTGGGGATGTTCTCGGGAGAGTAGGAAGAACACAGGGTTGACTGTGTGTCCTTGGGCAAGTTTCTTTATCTCTTTGACCCTTAATTCCTCATGGAAGAACAAGGGTTGACTCTCTTTCTTCATCTATACGCTGGGACTAGCCATGCCCATCATTTTGGGCTGTCATGAGGATTAAACCAGTTAGCCCATGGGAAGGAGCTGGTAAAGCAGATGACACTCGTGTGCTATTAGATTGTAAGCTTCTTGCAGGTAGAGACCTGCCATTGAGCTTTGTATCCGCAGTACCTGAAAGCTCCTGGCACATTCTGGGCACATCTTAAATGTGTGTTGGTTTAATCAATGGCACTGTGGGTGCTGATCCAACAGCTATTTTGAGCATCTTTTCTGTGCCAGACACTGAATACAGTGTCTGTGAACAGTGCGATCTGTCTTCCAGCTAGTATTCTAGAGGAGGAAGAGAAATAATAATCTAGAATAGGAATTGAAATATGATTTCAGACAGTTATAAGTGTTGCCACGAAATCAGCTAAGTATTAGGATGAGTAACTGGTGGGAGAAGCTTTAGACAGTGTTGTCAGAAAATGATCTGGAGAAGGGGTTTTTGCCTTGTTTTGTCTATTGATACAGCTGTGCTTTGTCGGTGATTTAAGTTCTTCAAGACCTGTTGCTCTTGTGAAGGGGTTTTCCCAAGGTACTGTCTTCTCTGGATTTACCCAGTAGTTACACTCCAGAAAAACTCAGCATGTCTTAAAAACTGTATATGTCAGTGTGCATGTAAAGCTATTAGGTTCTATGCCTGGAAGCTCATGGAATAGAGTTTTCACCTCCATGAATCTCTGATGGACAGACTGAAGTCCTGAGGGACACCAGAGTATCCTTGTTGTGAGCAGTATCCTAGACTTTATAAGATGGTTACTATCTCTGGCCTCTGCCCACTAAATTCCAGTTGAATCCTCCAATCAGTGTGATAAGCCATCCCTCCCCTCCCCCAACTTTCAAAATAACCTCTATAAGGCAGTTTACCTCCCATTGAGAGTTACGATTTTTTTTTTAAAGATTTTGTTTATTTGTTTGAGAGAGAAAGAGCACAAGCAGGGGAGGGGCAGAGGGACAAGCAGACTCTCCACTGAGTGCAGAGCCTGATGTAGGGCTCGATCCTAGGACCCTGAGATCATGACCTGAGCTGAAGGCAGACACTTAACCAACTGAGCCACCCAGGCGCCCCTCCAGTGGCTTTATAATCTTCTAATCCAGTTACCATTTTTCGGTCTTTAGACTCTTTGAGCCGCCTTCCTTTCTTCCCCTGGCTCCCATGACATTGCTGTCCTTTGCTTTTACTCCTCTCCTTTGTCTTATCCCTGCCCAGTGTCCTGATCTGGTTTCTCCTTCTCCATCTGCCCGTCCATGTAGATCTGACTTCAGTCCCTTCTTTTTTTCTCTCAAGAGTTTTTCTTTGATGAAACTTCAACACCACTTCAAGGCCACTAATCCCCAAGATGCTGTTTCTGCACTATTTAAGACTATTTTTCCATCTGCGACCTGGACCTCCCTAAGCGAGCCCTAAGTTAAACAAAATTCGACTGGTCAACTTCTCAAAACCCTGATATTCCTTTGGTTGTGTTAATGGCAACATTATCCACTCACTCAGCCTAAATGCAGCGGCCAGAGTGACCACGCTCACTGCTCACGTCCAGCTGATCGCTATGTTCTGTCAATTTAAGGAATATTGGAGTCGAATATTCAGGAGCAAGTCATGCAAAGATGGGAGTGGTGGTGATGAAGATAGCTGCCCTGGAAAGGGTCACTCTGATCTCACCCTTCTGATCTTTTTTAATTTAAAAAAGTTCTTTGGACTAGCCTATTTTTCCTAGACCCTGGGCATACTGCCCTGAGCTAATTTGTTTGCCCGAATTAATTACTCTCAGGGGGTGGCAGCCTCATTTTCACAGAAGCCATCTCTTTTGGAAGGAATGCCTTTTTATTCAAATAGTCCGACTTAGGTTCTTGGGTACTCAGTATAAGGAGTGACATTTCCATAAAGATGTTGAGATGTTACCATCCCTGAAGAAATGGTTTCAGAAAATGAATCCTCTATCTTTTTCTTTTCCCGCAAGGAAGAAAAACATCATCAGCTTAATTATATCTGTAAAATAACGTCCTCATTTGCTTTTCATGTTACTAGGGGAAGAAGAGAATGATACAGCTTGTGAAGAATGAAAACAATTATGGGTGATTTCATGAAATTTGCTTTTGATTTTTGTGTATGTAAATAACACTTCAATTGGGAGGTCAAAAATGCTTGTAGGGTTATCTGTTGTTCTTCCAAGCGATTTTCAAAACATCTGTTAGGAGAGCAAATATGATTGAAAAGCTGTTCCTTGTGACTGTCGGTCTACACGGAGAAGCCAAAAGGCAATGAACTTGTTATGTAGGTTATGTGTTATATTTCTTTAATTGTGAGAAAAATCACATAACATGAAATCTACCCTATTAACACATTTTTAAGGGTACAGTGCAATTTTGTTAATGATATGTACATTGTCAAATAGCAAAACTGAAACTCTATATCCATTGACAAGGAACTCCCCATTTTCCCCCTCCCCTGAGCCCCTGGTAACCACCATTCTACTCTGCTTCTCTGAGTTTCACAACTTCAGATGCCTCATATAAGTAGAATCAGGAAATATTTGTCCTTCAGTGACTGGCTTATCTCACTTAGTTTATAGTCTCAAGGTTCATCCATGTTATAGCATTCAACAAGAGTTCTTTCCTTTTTAAGGGCTGAATAATATTCCATTGTATTTATAAACTGCATTTTCTTTATCCATTCATCCCTTGACTGACATTTTGGTGGATTCTATCTCTTGGCTGTTGTGAATAATGCTGTAGTGAATATGAGAATGCAAATATCTCTTTGAGATCCTGTTTTGGGTTATTTTGGATAAATCCTGGAAATGAGATTATAATTCATATGATAGTTCTATTTTTAATTTGGGGGATTCTCTCTATTGTTTTCCATAGTGGCTGAACCATTTCACATTTCCATCAGCAGTATACAAGGGTTCTAATTTCTCCATATCCTTGCCAACAATTTCTATTTTGTGTGTGTGTGTGTGTGTGTGTGTGTGTGTGTGTGTGTTTATAATGGTGGTTCTAATAGGTGGGATGCAATAACTCATTGTGGTTTTAATTTGCAATTTCCTGCTGATTAGTGATGTTGAGCATCTTTTTGTGTAACTTGTTGACTAATTTGTATTCTCTTACACATTCCACAAAAAACAACTCAAAATGGATTAAAGACCTAAATGTAAGACCTGAAACTATAACACTCCTAGAAGAAAACATAGGGGAAAACCTTCATAATATTGGTCTTGGCAATGATTTCTTGGCTAGGACACCAGAAGTACAGACAACAAAAGCAAAAATAGAGAAGTGGGGCTCTATCAAACTAAAAAGCAATACAGCAAAGGAAGAAATCAACTGAGTAAAAGCCAACTATGGAATGGGAGAAAATGCTTGCAAACTCTCTATTTGATAAGAAGTTAATATCCAAAACTCTTACAAAAAGAAAGGTTTTCTGCTGAACCCAGATCAGGAGTCAGCAAACTTGTCCTCCAAGAGGCCAGCTAGTAAGGATTTGGGGCTTCGCAGACTATAGAGTCTTTGTTGCAACTCCTCAGGCTGCCTTTGTAATGGGAACACAGCCATAGACAATGCATAAAGGGATGAATGCAGCTGTGTTTCAATAAAACTTTATTTATAAAACCAGACTGGGATGCATTTGGCCTGTGAGCCAGAGTTTGCTGATCTTTAATGTAGAGCAGGGTTCTCTGCATTTGGTGCTGTTAGCATTTTAGCTGGATTTTTTTTTTCTTTTTTCTTTTTTTTGGGGAGGTTGGTCATGAAGGGCTGTCCTATGCCTCCTAAGATGTTTAGTAGGATCCTAACACTAGATACCAGTGGCAGCCTCCTTCCCCTCCACCCTAGTCGCGACAACCAAAAGCACCTCCAAGCATTGCCAAATTCTGGGGGCAAAATCGTTGTCCATTGAGAAACTCTGAATTAGATGATCAAAATACTGATGAAGAGTAATAAATATTTTTCTAAAATTATAAAAAGTAGGGGAAGATAGAAGAATTGAAACCCATGGCCTGTTTGTCTCAGGTAGGTCAAGGTCTCAAAGGCGCCGGTATCACTGCCTCATTTGGGAGAGCAGTTCAAAAACAGCTGAAATGGCAACAAATTTGAAAACCGCTTTGTTAATACTATACAGTTAGGAGCTTAACCTACTTTTGCTATAGGCATGAGAAACAAAACAGTTCAACACATGAGCATGTCCTAATGCAACTTTCTGAGTCTGAGGGTTGGCTATGAGTTGGAAAGCTGGGTGGGGGGGACCTACTAGTTCTAGTTCTCATTTGAGGAAGGGTTTCTTTTTTCTGCTTATCTGAATTCAGAACCAACACAGGCAGAGTGATTTTTGAAAGCACTCACGTGTTTCTCATTGTTTGGAGAGGCCAGGAAAAAAAAATGGCTTGGTTTCACTGCAAATTGGCACTGATGCATGTTTTTGAAAGTTAAAAACAGTATAACATTCATGAGTGAATCTCAAAGAATGTTGTCTTCTTGTCCTTCAGCATAAACACCTGTGCTGCGAACGGAGTAAAAGTCATCTTTATTGAGAAACTGGTAGTTTCTTTTTCTTCATTGCTCTTATTTTATTTTTAAAGTACAAAATATTATAATTGAGATAATAGTTCTTTTATTTTTTTAAGATTTCATTTCTTTATTTGAGGGAGAGAGCAGAGGGAGAGGGAAAAGCAGATTTCCTACTGAGCGCAGAGCCCGACATGGGGCTCGAACCCAGGACCCTGAGATCATGACCTGAGCTGAAGTCAGCCACTCAACCAACTGAGCCACCCACATGCCCCAAGCGAATCACAATTTTAAATTAAAAAGAATTACCTCACATTTTTTTTTAACAATTAAAAAAAATTTATTTGACAGAGAGAGAGATCACAAGTAGGGAGGCAGGCAGGCAGAGAGAGCAGGGGAAGCAAGCTCCCTGCTGAGCAGAGAGCCCGATGCGGGGATCAATCCCAGGACCCTGAGATCATGACCTGAGCTGAAAGCAGAGGCTTTAACCTACTGAGCCACCCAAGTGCCCCAGAATTACCCCACGTTTTATCAGGAGTTTCTGTGAAGCCTTTTTAGCTGACTTTCTGCTTAATAGCAAAGGAAATACATGGACCCCTTTCTCTTTTAATTAAACCCTCTTTACTTGCTAGATACCGCTTTCTGATTGGAGGAGGAGTGGTGCACATCCTTGAAAGGAGCTCTTCCTCCCATGCTGTCAGCCCCGCTCTGATTATCCCTGTCTCCTGTGGCCACGCTGATGCACTCAGACCCTGGTCTCTGGGTCACTAGTGTCGTTGGACATGGTGTAGTAATGAGACCATCTGGTGGATAAATGGGATCTTGCAAAGGATGATGAGAAGGACTCTTCCCAGCCTTCCCGGAAAGCCACATTGCAACTAACCCCCAGGGGACCCAGCTCCCTAAATCCCCTCTGTCCGTGCCCTGCTACCATTGCCGACCCGGCCGCCTTCCTTGCAGGCTGGTCCAGTGCGGGTTTAAATGGAAGCCTTTGACCGCAGGCCTTTTTCTCTGCCCTTCAGGTTACCACGGCCTCTACTGTGAGGAAGAATATAACGAGTGCCTCTCTGCCCCTTGCCTGAACGCCGCCACCTGCAGGGACCTTGTTAACGGCTATGAGTGCGTGTGTCTGGCTGAATACAAAGGTGAGCCCCGCTTGGCCTTCTTGTGCCCGAGTGGCCTGCATGACGTCATGGATTTCTCAACCCAGATGCTTGAACCTCTAATTGGAGCATTACATTATTCACAATAAAAACCAAATGCTGGAGATGGGATGATTTATGGGACCGGAGAGAGCGTTCAGCCCGCCCAGGGTTTCCTTCTGATAAGCTGAAAATCTCTCTCCTGCCCTTTCCTTCTTCTTGTCTCCTTGCTCTTTTCTCTGTTGAATGTGTGCAAAGCCGATGGTAAGAAGTGAGCCTAAGTGAACCATCAGACACAGATGGGAGGACAGGGCTGTGGAGACCGCGGGGGAGGGACGCGTGCTGTTCTGCGGGGCTCGCTGGGCAGAGACAGGAAGCTGTGCTGTCTGTCAGTGCAGGACGCACGTGGAATCTCACATGTTGGCAGGAAAGTTAATCCTCGTTAAGTGAGTCAGTTGCAAGAGAAACGTTATTAGTTCATTTGAGTGGACACGCATCAAAGTCACTCTGGAAAAACAGCCGACATCGACAGAGTGGTTATAATGTGCAGACCTTGTTCTAAGCCCTCGTGTGCGTGAACCCACACTATCCTCCCAATAATCCTGAGGTGGCAGTGGTGTCCCTCAGGAGCCCAGCCAGCGTGTCCCTAGTGCCCTTTCTTCTGCCTCCCTGTGGGCTCAGTGGTGTGGCTCCATTTAAGCCCAGACACCCTTGGATGGCATGGCGCCAGGAAGTCCTGTTTATCGGCTGCCACACACATTTCTCTGAGCCACAACTTCAGAGCTGGGTTTAGATTTTTGCAATGCCTCCGTGGGCTCTATTTATAGCCATTTCATTGAGCCTTTTGCTCCCAGCCCTGCTCACTTGATACCATCCATCTGCCTGGTGACCTGGCCTTGCGGCTGCTGTCCCTTCCCACTGAGTGGACTCACCCTTATTTAGTGGTCTTTTTGGTGGGCCTTGAGGGTGTGTAGGCCACATGGATGAACTTGATCTGGTCTCTCTGGCTGGTAGGGATGAGGTGGGGCCAAGGGTTTGCTTTATGTCAGGAGATCTGATGCTTCTCTCTGAGCGTGATGCCTGTTGAGAGCCAAAGTCCACCACTTCCGCCAGGACAGATGTGCTGGCTTCATTCACGTGGATTTCATTCCAGGGTTTTCGGGGTATTGAGAAATAGGGAGTCTGCTCGATTCTGGAAAGAAGAATAAAGGAGCAGTGAGTCAGAAGACCTAAGTAGTGCATCCTAATCATGCTGCTGGCTTCCTACTGAGCCAACAGTAATCTCTGAAGCTGACCGGTCTTTATATTGTCCATACAGAGTAAGGGCAGTGATACGTACTGACATTTTTAAATTCTTCAATGACAAAATTAGTCATGGATGTGCTTCCAAAATTAAAAATTCCAAATTCTACTGTTGATGATACAAATTTCCTATCTTTGAGGCATTGCCCATGCTCTGATCCTAAGCAGTAACAAATACAATTACACACGATGGGCCACAGATACATATGTTGATCCTTCTCTATATGCTCTCAATTCTATCCCTTTTATCTTTCTGGGACTGGCTGTCTGTGAGGGATGATCCAAGAAGGAAAATGACCCCAGAGGATAGCCCAACATTTTGGAGGATTTGGGTTTTCAAGAAAAGGATGCGGGTGTTGGGAGCTTTTGTGCACAACGGGGTTAGGGGAGAACTGCATCAACGGCTTGCAGGGCTCCAAGGACCCTCAGTTTACGAAGAGGAAGTACGTGCTGTGAATGTGTTCCATGTGACCTAATGGTCTCTACAGATCTCATGGAAACTGGCTGACCTCTAAAACATTTGGACAGTTGGACTGTACTGGTCCTTTATTTCCTATATGGCTGAGAGAAAATGGTCTCTCTTCATTCGTGGAGAGCCCTGAGCCTCCCAAACTGGGAGGCCTCCATCCTGCCCCTTAGTAGACAAGGCTATCAGTTGGCCAGCCTGTCTAGCACTGGAGGGGAGTCTCCAAGCCTTCTGTCTCTGCCTGATGTTGGCAACCTTCACCCTGGCCAGCACGGGGAGTCTGTCCCAGCAACTCAGAAAGGGAAAATAACCTAGAAAATAAAAATGAGTTGCAGCAAGCACCACCAACTGCAGCCACTCAGGAGAGGAAGTGAAACGAGTAATGTATATTACTCACACTTGAATCTGGATCTGGAAGAGCCAAAGGAGGAACTATTTTGTGATAGAAGTGAAAACATGAGGAAAGGGAAATCCTGACTGACAAGAGAGGAAATGTGGAGAGAAGACCCAGGCAGTCTGTTTCCGTCTGGATGGTGGATGGTCCAGAGGAAGAAAGGACACATGGAAATAAAATAAGAATCTACTAATTACTAGAAGGAGAAATGTATGAGCTGGAGATAACTGGAGTTTTCAGATAGAATTAATGAGTTTGCAGGGTGCCAGAGAGATTAATGAAGGAGATGAACACAATTTGAGATTTCCTGGTAAAATTTCCAAATCTAATGATGAAGAGAAATCTTTTTTTCTGTAAGAGTCTTCAGAGGGCATACAGGTTACATACAAAAGAGAGAATCAAATCTGCACTGACCTGCTTCTCTCTGTAATGAAACTAGCAATAGTAGAGAAGTGTTTCTGGCTGCCCAGTGCAAAGGGTGGGTGGTCAAGGGTCCTTTACGTTTGAGGGCAAAAGAAAGACATTTCTCCCATTTAAGGGTATAGAAAACATAACACTGTGTCCTCTTTCTAAGAGAATTATTTTAAAAAGTATTCTCACTCAGTTGGAACTATATCAGAACAAATAAACTAGATAGGGGAAGATAGAGAACAGGAAGGAGAGGGTTGAACAGATTCTTTAAATGCAGGGATAAACCAAAATAGATGATATTAAAGTGCTTGTGGCTGGTAGTTTAATGGGGAAGAAGAGTCTTTTGAAGACAATAGATGTACTTGTTTTACCAATTAGTTCTGCTGTATAACAAGTCACTACGAAGTAACAGTTTGAAATGACACCCTTTTAGTTGCCAACCATCCCGTTGGTCCAGGAGTCTTTGGGGACTCCCTGCTTAGGGTCCCACAAGGCTGGAATCAAGATGTTGGCTGTACTGAGTTCCCATCTGAAGCTTGAATAGGAAAGGGTCAACCTCTGTGTTCCCTCTGTTTTACAGAATTCATATCCTTGTGGTTGCAGAAGTCATGGCAACTTGCTCTTTGAAAGGGAGACGGCAACTTGCAGTGAAAAGGAGATGAAAGAGAGCTTGTGCTCTTTCATGTCTCTCACTTCAGGAGAGGAGCCTATACTCTCTGAAGATCTCACCTGATTAGGTCAGGCCCACCTAAGATCAACAAAAAGTGAACTGATTAGGGGCCTTAACTGCATCTTCAAAATCACTTAACTTTGGCTGGGTGCTCTTGGTCCAAAGCTCACACACAAGAGAAGGGTGTGACTCGTTGGGGGCCCACCTAGGATGTCTCCATTATACCCATTCTTCAAGAAAAATTGAAATGACTGCATTCAAGTTTGCTATCATTTTAACTAAATCCCTGAGTTGAAGGGGATGGGGAGGGAAGGGTTGGAAGACATACATGCATGTTAAAGATCTCATCCCAGTGGGCAGGTAAAGTGGTCATTTAATCTAGGTGTATGTGTAGAGACCTTTAGGTTTAGATTTAAAATAAGTCTCCTTAAGGCAAAGCCTAGCAGCGTAAATGGTCGAACTTCTAAAGTAGGAGTTGTGGAGCTGGGGTGGTGGGTGGTAGAGGAACTAAGAGAGAGGTGAGGGGGGTAAGTCATGGCCTCCAGTCCAGGGGAAAATTAATTCACAAGATCCTGTGTCTTTCTCTCCTTGGGGGATGGGCATCAGTCCCTCGGAAGCATTTCTCCAAACATATACTTACATATAGGATGTGTGCATAAACTCAGGAAACTAGAAGACAGGTGGGCAGCACCTCTGGGTTTAGAACTTACCTCTGGGGTTAGAACTTAGGTTGGTGGTGTTTTGGGGGGAGGGGGTTGGGACTTCAACCTCTTCCTGTACAAATGCATTTTTTTAAGTGGTGTTCTTTACTGTTTTATGTTAAAATAGAACTCAGATGAACATGACTTTCTAAAAAGAAAACATGTAATAGGAGCTCAGCAAAGTGTGGCTAAGAACATTTTGAAAATGGAAAGCAAGGAGGGGGAACTTCTGCCAGTGTTTTATTATTATTTGTTTGTTGTTACTACATTCACGTGTTAGGGGTGTGAGAACGGAGAGCTAACCACAACTGAATAATGGCCCAGTGTCTGTAATAGTGTCTCACCCTTAAGGAGGAATTGGTATAAATGGGAAGGAATTGTTGTGTTTTGTTTTTTTCATAAAAGGTGTTGGAGAAATTGGTCTGCTATGCAGAAGAAGAAATGTTTTTATGCATTGCACACAAATTGGAAAAAAAAACCCTTTCCAATGACTTGGTGTCCTCCTCGACTTACTTCCCCCTCTCTTCCTATTTATTTTACAAGCAAGTTTCCCTAGATTACTGTAGATACCATCTCAATTTGTAACATTTTTATTCTTTTCTTGATCCTGTTCAGTTTGGATCTTGTCCACACCGTCTCGCTAAAATGGGTCTCGTGGTGACCTCACTGAAGACTTTTCAATGAGATCCTGAAGCCTACCCCTCCAGCTTCTGACTCCCGGTCCCTGGGTGCCTGCTTCCTTGCCCCATTGACTGCCGGCTCCCTCTTGAAACTCACTCTCCTTTAGCTTCCTTCTTCAGCCCGTTGCTATCCCCTGACTCTTGTCTCTCTGCCCTCACTGAATCCTTGCTCTCTGGATGACATGAATGTCATAGGCCCCAAGGGTTTCCTTCTTGTCCCCACTCTCTCCCCCCACCGCCTTCACCCTCATCCAGTCCTGCATCCACTGACTGCAGTGTTGGTCCCGGAACATGTGATCCCTCCCTCCTTGACCTCTCCCAACCTTGCCTCTGTGTTTGCTGTGACATTGATGGTCAACCTTGTAGAAATCCCCTCTGTCTTATGCTAAATCATCATCTCCTGAAAGGCAGTGACTATGTAGGCTCTTTTCCTGTTAGTTCTCTGCAGCTCTTGGTGTGGTGGCTTACACAAAGGCAGGTGCTCAACAGCCATCTTTAGTTGCATTGAAATTGTTGCTTAACATGCTAATTAAATAAAGGAAACCAATGTAAATGTTTTCCCAGAAAATTTCTGCTGTATCGTGAAATTGTTAGAAGTGAAATGCGTGGAGGGACTTAGAGTAACCTCTCTTTGGACATACCAAAATGCTCATCTGACCTCCAAAATTAGCTCAGAGCTAGTTCATGGCAAGACTTTCAAGACTCTGCTTAGTTTGTGACTTCATAGTGTCAGAAAGTTAAGTTGCCCCATATGCCATTGACTTTTATTTTAGTAGAACAAACTAAATGATCAACAGTATACTCCTTTGGAATTTTTCGTGGCCAAAGTTAGAAAATATTTTGTTTTTTAAGTATGAAAATGATGTAACAACAATAATCAAATTTTGGAAAAAGAAAATTTGAGATAGTTCATAGCTTCATAACAGAATACAAGAGTAATAAGCATCTCTGTTGTTTCTGTCCTTTTTAAATATCCATGTTTTTATGGTTACAATGGAGTATACGTACAATTTTTATATTGTTCTGCCCTTGCTTTCCTTTTGTAGTATGTTTCATTTAGATATTGCTAGAGGTCTTACTAATTCTATATTAAATAGCTATGTAATATTCCCACGGGGGAATGTTTATCTGTTCCCTTGTGGCATCTGATGTGAGACTTTTATAAACAATTTTGAAATGAACATCTTTATGCATATAATTTTTATACTTTCTGAGTTTGGCGGGGGTGGGATTGGGCTTCAGAAATGACATCATTGGGTTATACGTTCAATGCCATTGTACCTAATTGTTCATTTTAAAAGTCTACAGAAATTTGTAATTGAAAAGGTGAGAACATTTTGTTTGCCCCAGTTACTTTTTTCTGCGTAACCAGTGAACAAGAATTTTTGGGTGTTTTGTGTACGTAGGCCTTCTCAAATAGTGGGATAGATACCAAAATGGATAAGTCAGGGTTCCTTCCTTTTTTAGGCTAATATTTAGCCAGAGGAGCAGATTGAGATTGGCGCACACACAAGAAATAATGAGGCCAAGGTCAAGATGTCAATTATAATTTCTGAAATAGTTTAGAAGAGGTTGGCCTCTGTGATGGTTGAAGTACTGGGACATTTTTTGTGGAGGAAATAAGTTTGAATAAAATAAGACGATGTCTTAGAACAAATATTAAGTTCAAAGGACACATAGAGTAAATTTTCTTTATCTGGTTTTATTACCTAAAATAGTGACTTTCAGTTTTCAAAATATTAATCATGACCAAATTGCAATGACAATGAAGACTTGCCATTGGCGTGCTCCTCTTTGAATTTTTGGTCATTTTAATTCTAAAATTAACTTCTATACAGAGCCCTGTTGGAATAGAGATCTTTTCAGAAACATTGCCTCTCTATCCCTTAATATGAAAAGTATGAATTTTTATTAGTTTTGACTGAATTACAGTTTATTTTTGCTTGAGACTAAACATAAGTTTCGTAATCGTGCGTGCTATGTCCGTTGCCAATGGGTGATGCATGTGTCGTTCCACAGACTTAATTTGAAGTGTGGACCTGGTTTTCCCTGACAAAATAGGGTATTTTTGAGGCAGATTTGGAATGGCTTCTCACTCCTCTGGCAGTCCTACCTGTGTGTCAGCCAAAGTACACTGACCATCGCCCCTCCTGAAAGGATGGGATTCTGGTGGTACGTCCAGAATGTCTTCCATGCGTTAAATCATGGCCTCTGCTCTGAAGGCCCTCAGAGATTTGTTGAGGGGGGAGGGGGATCAGACAGGAGAACAGATAAGTCATGCTTTAACACAGTAAACTCCGTCATACTGCGAATCTCAGCATGCTTTCAGTGCACAATGGTGGAAAAATGAAGCTCTGTCTTCGGAGACTCAGGTTCAGCTCTCTAGAGAAAGAGCATTGGAGTTAGGTTTTGACAGATGGAATGTGCCAGGTGAAGACCAGCCCGGGCAGAGGGAAAGGAAGGCATTCAGGTCAGAGGAAATGGGCTGCCAGCACAGTGTGGTACTGGCACTCAGGGCCCCTGGGGAAGGGGGGCCTGAGAAGGAGGGTTTCGGTGGAGTCTCTTCAGCACATCGGTGGTGTTCATGACTCTCTAGTCTCTGTCTTCAAGGTTTGCAGCTCATGGTTGTTCAGCTCTTAAGACAAGCTGAGCAATATGACAAGTGTTTCTTATAAAGGGGTTAGCAAGGTTTAGAGTATAGAAACCAAGGGCTTGCTGGGGACTTTAAGACCATCTTGCTTCATAGCCATTGTGTTTCCATGAAGATGAGATGCCAGGAAACTCTCAATCTCAAATGACCCAGTATCTTTTGAAAAAGAGAAGTAACAAGGGATAAAATTATTGCCAAAAATTAAAAAAAAAACCCCAAAAGATTGAAATTGCTATTATCTTGGGTATTTTCATTGAATCTATCTTACTGAAGTCTTTTAAGGTTGAGATGTTCAAATATTTAGCTTACAATTTGCTTTTCTGCCTCGTTTGAAAAACGTGGTCCTCTGCGTGTTCATGTGTTCATTGTATTAATATTATGCAGGCTCGACTGGCTAATGTATTACTAGAAACCCAGTAAAGATCATCCTTGGTCATTCTTTCTTTAGATCAAATGGACATCTTTTTAGATTCCAGGCATCTCTGAACTTTGGCTCTAACCATATTTCTCATTGCATTTGAAAGCATTTTCTGTCACCTGGTTACCATTGATCAGCCCTGTGGGAGCTTGAAAATGTGAGGCTCTTTGCTTTTTGATAAACACTTTGAAGCAGAAAAGGCTGCTTTGCATTTTATTCATTTGATTGAGCCTATGCTACTTGGGAATCAGTGAGAAAACAGAAGCTTCTGGGTGAAAAGGCTGTACATACCCAGGTGAGAAAAAAATGACCAGTTTCATGCACATCTTTACATTTGTTTGATCTTGCACATCGCTTGGATTGCCTGGGTTGGTTAAAGTCACTGAAAGTCACCAAGGCTCATTCCAGTCACTGGAGACAGGGAGGCAGCTAGGATGGGGCTTCCGGGGTTTGAGGCCCACCAGGCCCCACGCAGTGGGATCAGGCTGGTGGGTGCAGGGAGAAAAGCCAGGCAAGGATCTGAAAGGCACTTTAGGAAAATAACTGGCAGAATATTATTCATGGGTTGGTCATGAGGGGCAAAGGATAAAATGGAATGAAAAGCCATCTATTCCAAATTTGCCAGGCTCAAATAAGTTGTTAGTATGAATACAGATAGGCAGTTCTGTTTCTCCTTCCTCTTACACTTTTTTGTCTTTCATGAGCCCAATTCTTAAGACACTGAAAAAGAAATGATAGACAAAAATCTCGAGAGTAATTTCAGTGACTAAGTGATGAGTCACTGGGTGTGGCTGTCCTTTTCACAATATGAGCTCAGTAATGAAGTGGAGAGCAAATTGAGTAAATACCATCCCGTCCCTATTTGCTTTCTGCTTACTTGTTGCGAGCCTGTCAGGAAGGGCAATCATATCATTCTCTACATTCTTATACGGAATATAATCTCTCTTCCCCTCCAACGGGCAAGGGATGAGGGAGAGAAGAGAGATTAATCCATTCATCGATCTTGGCCTTCCGGTGAGACGACAGCAGAAATCTTACCTTTCAAATAGCGTTGAATTTTTAAAGTTTTTAATAAAATTATAAAGCACTAATGACTCACTGAAAAGAAAAATTCCACCAATATAGAAATCCCTGATGTGAAAGACAAAATAATTCAGTCCTTCAGTCCTACTTTCGCATACACACATAAACTTTTTTTACACCCATGGGAAACTGCTTTTGCTGTAAAGATTTTTAAGATGTCTGCTTTTTTGTGAAATGGGTGCTCTGAGCTCTGTGGAATTTAGTATGTTTCCAAGGCCAGTCTGAGCTCACTCTCGCAGACTAGTTAGCAAGGACAGGCTCAGATTCGGATCACTGGTGGTTTCAAAATCCTAGCTTGGGGAGTAAGGCTATTTGTCTCCTAGCTTTGTTGCCAGGATCCAGTGAGCTGCAAAGCTGGGTGCGGGGACAAAGCCAGTGGACAACAGAGGTGAACTTTGGTACGTGGTAATTGGATTTAGTCTTTTAGAATAAAGTCCAAGGACCCCAGGGCTCCCTTTCTGCTCTGTAGTTCCCCAAAGTAGAACCAGAGCTCATTTCAATATCTGACTCTACATCTTCCTCATCACGGGGCTGCTTATTAATTATATCAATATCTTATAAAGGATGTCTGGCTCTTTTTCTTTTGGAGACTTATATAACATTCTGGTAAATATTGTCTTTCAGGGCTCTAACTTGCTGTTTCCCAGACTTTGGGACAGGTCATCAGAGAAAGTACAGATGCATGACGACGGTGGGACCTCAAGGCAGAGAATTGATTTTTTGTGTCCTCATGGGCGAGTCTTCACGATGGTCAAGAGTGGGCACATAGGTGTGCATGCTCACACACATGCACACCCATGTGCACACACACACGTGTGCCTCTGGGAATCTGCCTTCATGGAGTTCTGGGCTCTTCCAATGCTTCTCTTTTAAAGGCCACGGGGGCTGGAGATCCCTTAATGAGTGACCCCTCGTGTGTCTGTCTCTCCGCAGGAATACACTGTGAGTCGTACAAGGACCCCTGCGCTAACGTCAGCTGTCTGAACGGAGGCACCTGTGACAGTGAGGGTCTAAATGGCACCTGTGTCTGCGCACCCGGGTTTACAGGCAAGTGAACCAGGAACTGAGTTTTAAATCTATCCCCAAATCCCAAAGGTGGCAGCTGTTAAAACAACAACAACAACAAAAAACCCAAAAGCCAAAAACCAACTGAGAAATCTCTGTGCATACATTATTGCAAAATATGAATACTGTTGCAAAATGCAACTAGGCATTGCTTGGACAAAGATCTATTTTAAAACAATTGGCTGTGTTGTCATTAAATGAGGTTCTTCTGAATGCAGCGTCTGGCACGAAGGCTGCTGACATTGCCATTGCTGTACGTTTCCAGAGCCGTAGCTGGGAAACATGAGAAAGGAGCCATTACACCAACAGCTGAGAAAGTTCAAGTGTTCACGGACAAAGGGGAAAGGAAGGATCGGATGCGTCTTTTCTAGAAATTGCGTTTGGTGACCGCATTTATTTTTACTGAAAGATGCAACAGTGGCGGGATTTTGAACAATAAGGGGAGGTGGTGGTGGTGGTGGGTAGTGAGGGGGACAGACTTCAGCTACGGTGTTGATTGTTAGTGAAGTACAGATGCTCAAGGTGTGGAGAATAGGGAGAGAAAAGGTCCGAGAGTGAAGGAGATTGGGAGGGCAGGGGACAGGGTCGGGTGCTGGAGAAGCCTTGGTGGCCGCTGAGCTCTGAGTGGGAGGAGTCATTTCTAGATGAGGGATCCTTCTAAATCACCCCCTACCCTATGGGCTTCAGGGAGGCCTTGAATCCCTGAAAGTGGATTTCAGTGAGACATCCTATGTATGGGTATCTGTTGAGAGGAGGCTCACATTTTCCTCACAGTCTCAGAGGAACTGTGAACCGTTGGAGTGAGAAGGTTCTATCCTTTGCTTTCCCATCAGAACCCAAGAGTTCCGGAATGGAGAGTATAGGACAAGTCTAGGTTTCCAGAGGTGGCTAAACCAACAAAAACATCCGGGTCACTCTAGTTTGCAGGTTGGGAAAGGTTGACATACGAAGTCCAAGAACAGAACAAAGTGGGGTCTTCAGCTGCAGGAAAGCCTGTTAGCTCTGCCTGGAGAGCAGCTCGGGGCGCTCCCCTCTCTCCAGTTGAGCAGCGGCAGCCTGGGGGATTTCATAGAGCACGGGCTCCTGGTCCATCCCTGAGGACCCTCTTTTGTGCCTCTGGAGAAGATGGCAGCGGTCAAGATGTGGGAGAAGAGACTTCTGATCTTCCTTCTATTTATGTGTCACATCCTGTGTTTTCCTTTTGGGTTTTCCTGAGGCTGAGAAGTGGGCTCATTCCAGAAAATGATTCGCAGATGGTTTTGTTTTGCTGACTGGTTTATAAACACACACAGACATTTATACTCATCAATGGATGCAAAAATAATATTGGGGAAGCATTCTGGGTCTTTTTTTCCTCAGACATTTTTATCTCACAAATCATAAAAAGCTTGGGGCAGAAGATTAGAAGATATATGGCTATAGGAAGAAACCCGACAGCTTGGAGGTAGCCATTAATATCTTGACACATATATCCAGAGATCTTCCTGAAGTTCCATGTGTATGACATAGAACATTTAGGGTATATGCATATATATTTGAATAAAAGAGAATCATATCTATCCTACTATATTATAACCTACTTCTCACTTAAAAATACATGTATATCATAAATGTGGTTCCACCTGAAGAAATAGCCTTCTGTTTTACCATTTTTGCTGGCTGCCCTATAGCTCATTATATAAAATGTTGTTTTTTTTCTAACATGTTGCCCATTTAACTTTTTGGGGAGTTGAGAACTTTTCCCTATTATAAACAACCTTGCTATGAGTATTCTCAGATGTACATCTTTGTGGACTTGTCTGATTATTTCTTTGAGCTAATTTCCTGGAGTCCCAGGGTCCAGGACAATATGTACATATTTCCATACTGCTCTTGTGAAAGAACACTGTACCAAAATTCACTTCTACCGAGACTATACAGGGACATCTATTCTCCTAACTTCATACAGATACTGAGAATTGTCATTCTGGTGGCCAAAAATGCCCTTTAAGCGTTTTTGTTTGTAGGTCTCTGATTCATAATAGGATTGTATACTTTCAAAATATATGCATGGTCATTTGTGTCTCTTCTTTTGTAAACTCCCTATTCATATCCTTTCTTTGCTTTTCTACCATTTAACAACCCTCCTACCTTCCTTTCTTTCTTTTACTTTAAATTTTTTTTAAAAGGTTTTATTTACTTATTTGACAGACAGAGATCACAAGTAGGCAGAGAGGCAGGCAGAGAGTGAGAGGCGGAAGCAGGCTCCCTGCTGAGCAGGGAGCCCAATGTGGGGCTCGATCCCAGGACCCTGGGATCATGACCTGAGCCAAAGGCAGAGGCTTTAACCCACTGAGCCATCCAGGCGCCCCTTACTTTAAATTTTTATTTTAATTCCAGTTAGCTAACACTTATGTTAATCTTTATTCTTGACTTGAAAAAGCCCTTTTAAATAAGCATATGACATTTTATATTCTATAGGTTACAAATATTTTTCTATTGCCATTTGCCTTTTAAATGTATAAGATGCTTTATTTTCCTATATTATATTTTATTTTTGTATAATTAAATCTTGATATTTTCTTTTGCTTTCTTTTCTTGTAGTTTCATGCTAGAAAGACCCTACACATCAAGATTTTATAAACACTCTACTATATTTTCCTAATAACATACGAGTTAATTTTTGTGCATACAAATCTTTAATCCATTTGAAATTTATCTTGGTATCTTATGGGAGATAAAATGCAATCTTTTCTCCAGAATATTTACCAAATCTCCAATTTCCTAATCTATATTTGCTCTTAGATATCCCTCAAAGATACGTTGAGCTATAGATTTTCTTCTCCCTTCCATTTTTAAAAAGATTTATTCATTATTTTAGAGAGCAAGAGAGAGGGTAAGGAGGGACAGAGGGAGAGGGAAAAAATCTCAAGCAGACTCCCTGATGAGCCCAGAGCCCTACTTGGGGCTTGATCCCAGGACCCTAAGATCATGGCCTGAGCTGGAACTAAGAGTGGGACCCTCAACTGACTAAGCCACCCAGGTGTCCCCCCTACTCCCTTTCTTCTTGCATGTTTGCTAGCTCAATAAATGGTATTACCAGCATCTTGGGTTTTTCTGGGCAGAAACCAGGGGCTCATTTTGTCCTTTCGTCCTCTTTTTCCTTATCTGCATCCAAACACCAAAGAATCCTAGAACCTCTTAGATCCTCTCGCTTCCTGGAACCAACACTGGGCTGCCTTCCTCTTCTGCCTACATTAGTGCAGCCCCTCTAACCGGTCTCCCCACACCCCTTTGCCTTCATCCCTAATGCACTCCCCACACTGTGGAGACCTTATGAACTGATCTCTAATCCTGTTGCTTCCTACTTAAATGTTGCTTATTGGCATTCATTGTTTTTAAGAAAAAGATCAAAGCCCTTAGTGTGGTTGTCCAGACCCTAGCAGTCTGGCCCCATCCAGCATTTCCAGCCTTGCCCTGGCTGGTTCCTGAACACCCAAGTCAGGATCTTCTCAGTAGTATCCTTTCCTCCAGGACAAGGACAAGTGTCCTTGCCTCCTGGTCCCCTCTGCTCCCCCTCCCTGCCCCCAGGCATCTGTCCGTGGTGCTCACCCTGATCAGAGGGAGCAGTTGGACTCCTCCATGAAGCGGGTTCCGACCTCACTCTAAACTGGTCTTTGAAAACAACAAATGTCTATTTCCCTTCAGCCCTGGTGACTGTTCTGGCTGCAGAGGACCACAGAACAGTTCCCAAAGTTGTTTGGAGAGCTGTGCTGTTAATATCCTTTACAGAATACTGGTCCCATGAGATGCTTCTTGGAAAAAGCATCTGTGGCTGAATGAATTTGGGACATGGTACCATGTGGATATTCATAAAGGATGTCTGGGAACTACAGGCTCTGAGAGGTCGTACAGTAAGGCATTTTATTTGCCTTTGTTTATTTTCCAAATATTTTTGATATAGAACCTTTCTTTCCCTTTAAGAAGAACCTAGAGTATTCTGAGAATTAACATGCATGGAAGAGTCTGGTGATAAAATACTCCCTTCCACCACGTAAGGAGTGATGCTGCCTGTCCTCTTTGAATTGCTATCTTGGCACCAAATACTTTTATTTTACCTGAAAGTTCGTAAAACTTACTCTTGTTCCACTATTAAGTACTCAAAAGCCCCCTAATTGACTAAGTGGGGTAAATTAGACCAATCATTGTTACATAATTAGACACTCAATCCAACGGCACATTTACCTTATGAGATTGGCTTTTTCATCTTGGGTTTATTTTGCTCTTCTTCTAGGGTGTTTAGGGGAGACGTTAGATTATTGATTTGAGGCTCTTCCTTATTTCTCATGTGTATAATTTGGAGCCATAAATTCACCCTTCAACACTTCTTTGGCTGTTGGGGGCACCTGGGTGGCTCTTGATTTTGGCTCAGGTGATGATCTCAGGGTCCTGGGATTGAGCCCCATCTCAGGTTCTGCACTCATCATGGAACCCGCTTGGGATTCCCTCTCATTCTCTCTCTCTCTAAAGTAAATAAATAAAATCTTAAAGAAAAATACTATTTGGCTCTGTCCCACCGATTTTATGTCATATTTTCATTTTCATTCAATTTTGTTTAGGTCCCTTTAGATTTTTTCTTTCATCTATGGAGTATTTTTAAATTGTTATGTAGCTGGGCCTTGCTTTTTTTGTTTTGTTTTTTTTTCCCATGGACTTTTGGGCACTCCTGAGTTGCTGGCTTCTCCAACATCTGGTCTGGAACATAAGAAGCCAGAAGAAAACTCAGGAGCTCACCACTACGTTGTTCCGTGGATCCCGAGTTTCCCTGCCAGTCTGTCTCTTTCTGACCTCTCAGAGTCTTCTAATGTTTGTTTTCTTTTCTTTTCTTTTTTAAAGATTTTATTTATTTATTTGATAGAGAGATAGAGAGCACAAGTAGGCAGAGTGGCGGGCAGAGGGAGAGGGAGAAGCAGGTGCCCCCCTGAGCAGTGAGCCCGATGGTGGGGCTCTATCCCAGGACCCCAGGATCATGACCTGAGCTAAAGGCAGAGGCTTTAACCCACTGAGCCACCCAGGCACCCCTCATATTTGTTTTCTGTATAAGGTTGAGAGTTTTTGCTTGTTGGAAGAGTAGGAAAAATATTTCTGTCTCACCGTTTTGGAAGCAGAAATCTCATTCTGGCTGCTTTTAGGATTTTTCCTTGATTACTGACTTTTAACAAATTAATCACAATGTTCCTTGGTGTGATTTTGTTAGTGTTTATCCTGCTTGGGATTTGGTATAATTCTTGGATCTGTGGTTTTATAGTTTAATCAGATTTGGAAAATTTTTAGCCATTATTCCACCAAATATTATTTTATGCCCTACTCCCCTTTCCTGGGACTCTAATTACATCTGTTAGACTACTTAAAATTGTACAACAGGTCACTGAGTTTCTACTGAGTGTAAAATATTTTTTTTTTCCCCTGAGACTCAGGGTATTTAGCTCCTATTACTGTTGTCAAGTTTACTAATTTATTCTGCAGAATCTAGTCTGCTGTGAAAGTCATCCAGCATTGTCTTTAATTTCAGATACTGGATTTTTCATATCTCGATGTTCCATCGGTTCTTTTCTATATCTTTCATTTCTATCCCCATTTTGTTCATAGTTTCCTTCACATTTTGAACAAATTCCTTGTTTACTCAACATCATTCATGATTTCTGAACTTGTGTCTTTGGACTGATACCTCTTTCGGTTACGGATTACATATTCCTCTTTCTTTGCCTAGCTAATAGGCCTTGTGTGGGTGGACTGTCATTGGGAATTATTGAGTGTTTGGGTTTTTTGTGTTACTTTTTTTAAGTGCTGGCCTTCCCACCATCCCGCGCCCCCCCCCCCCCCCGGAAGGTATGTAAGTTACTTGCTGGCCTAAGTGATCCTTTCAAGGTTTGTTTTCCTATTTTGGGGAATGGGTCTGTGGTCGCCTTTCCTCTAGGATAGAGATGCCCTAGGACTGAGGTGCTGCTTTTTTCCACTGAAGTGCTGGGTGACCAATGAAATATGTGTTTTCTGACTTGGGAGACTTTGAACACAGGCCTCTAAGAGCTTGGGGAACTGCTCATGCTTCACGGTGTTTGCCAAGGCTGTGGAGTTCCAGTGTACTCACACACAGGATTCAGCAACAAACTCAAGGGGACACAGGACATCTCTGATGCTCTTTTTCTGACTGGCTCTATCTTCTTTGGGACGCTGTCCCACACGTTGCAGCTACCTCGTCTCCCACAAAGTCCAGTTGTCCTTGGTTCAGGGAAACACTGTGTTCTCAGTCGGCTGCAGGCAGGAAGCCAGGACGATCACGGTACTCAGCTGTTCTGTTTTCCTTCTCTTGGGTGCACTGCCTGTTGCCTAATGTCTTAAAAGTGTTTTTCTTTAAATATATATTTCATCTGCTTTACTGTGGTAGGCCAAGAGAGCTTTCTGTCACTCCATCACAGCGGAAGAAGTTCCAGATAATTTTTAACATTCATTTAATCTGGAATAAAGTATCTGGAAGCAGGAAGGAGATATAGTTAATGTACCCATTCCCGTACCTGGCACACAGTAGCTCTATATTTAATTCTCGGTATTCTGATTATGATGATTTTCATTGATATCATTCAGTGTGGGCTGTATTAATTGAAGGGTTTACTCACAGCCGTGACTTTTTAATTTTTTTTCACTTTAATGGATCTGAGTAAAGCATACAGAATTAAAGAACACATGTGTAAATTTGCATAAACACTATCAAATTTTGATGCCTACTCTGCACACTGCTTCTTAGAAAGTAGTAGATTGAAAAGCAATTGTAAAAGATTTAAAGCTCAGACTCCGATTTCCAGCCTTAGTCAAGTAGAAATTTCATTATGTATTCTCTTTACAAATGTTACTCAGGCACAACAGTGATTTAAAAGTAATTGATTTTTTTCCCCGACTCGAATTAAAAAGAAAGTAAGTGAGTCAACAAAAAAGTCATCTGGCTCAAGCGAGCAAAAGCATAAAGATTTATTAAGTCAACTCTGAGTAAGGCAAGGTGGTATAATACACCAAGAACTCTTCTAAAATAAGCCAGAATGCATATTGATTGAGTGGAATGGTAGGGTGCACAGAAAAACGTAATACTCATACTATGGGGAACTTGAAATGAATTTACATACAAATGAATATACATACAACAGAGTCACTCTCCATGGTTTATAATAAATCTTCAAATACCTTGTGTAAGACTGATGTCAGAAAGCATGATCTCTGTAAGGCAGAGAAGAGTGGTTATGTTTGGGAGTCTTTTGGTTGAAAATTTGTCTCGAGAATCACCCTGTCCATATCCCTATGCCGTGCACCATGCGTCTCCCCAGGGGTTGGCCAGAGCACCTGTGCTGTGGAAGTAGCTGCTGGCTGTTTGCATCCTAGACTGGCATGGAGTTGATACCATTAGCTGGTGTCATTTAATCCATCCCCAGTGTGGCCCTAAGAACCCTAAGAGTGATGAAGAAATCCAGACAGGGATAGGCTTGAGACTCTTTCTGGTACCCCAGCCCTTTGAATCCCAGGTTTTAGATATTTCATCCATACCTACGAGTTCATTCTATTTCCCCCATCATTTTCTATCTCTGTCAAATCCCTCCAATCTGGGGGTTGGGGGGCGCCTAGGAGGAGACAAACTTACAGACTGCGGACTTCTCCCAACTATATTAGCTCACCTTGGAGATCCAAGAACCAGTACATGCAGTAGGGTTAGTCTGGACCCTGGGTTGGGCATTTACCTCACTGGTCCAGAAAGCTCTGGACCAAAGCAGGAACAGATGGGCTGGACTAGCTCAAGGACTGCCCGGAATTTAGGGGATCAGAAGGGTTTGACGCTGACATTGGACTTGCGGAGCAGAGGGGAGTTTTTGAGTTTTGCCAGGAGGTGGAGTCACGGAGAAGTCAGGCTGTTTCTGCGGCTGCAGCTGCAAAGGTAACGGCATCTTCTTGAAGAAAGTGCGGTTTTCAGATGCCCAGCTCAAGACAGCCATTGCCTAGTAAATACTTCAGTTAAGCTTGTCTTCCCAAATGGTTGGAAAATAGTACTGGTGTATATATATTTGTCAAGGCCTTTGACTTAGTCCTTTTCATGTTTCTCAGCACGTTCTTGTTTATATGTCTCCTCAACCAGTCTGCCACGGAATGCCGGCTGTAATTGGTTAGTCTGTGCCCTTTCACGCTCAAAGCGATCGCCCCATTAATAGCAAGACAACCTTTGGAATAGGTTAGTGAGAGGCAATCAATTTCATGTCTCTCCCATTGATGTAAATCACTATATTTATTGTGGGAAACACTCACTTAGACACTACTGAATTACAATCAACCTAGGAGGGCCTCAAAGTAGTAAATGTTTTATTCGACAGATTTCACTTAGTTAAAAATAAAATAGTCAGATGCCAGGTAAGAAACAAGCATGAAATGAAACAGACACGAAATATATCAGCGTGAGATTCCTGCTCTAAAATGGGCTGGGAGTGACATATGGTGGTTTTATAAATGTGAGGTAAACCACAAGCAGAGAGGAAAGTACTTTAATACTAATTAAGTAAGCCTAGAAGTGACTCTCCACATGTACATGGAAACATTGCCTTTGAAAACCGACAAAATACTTGATTTTGCTCCTTGGCTTTAGTCGAGGATTGTAGCAGTGCTGGGGAGGAGGTTGGTTTGTTTTATTTTTTGAGTATCACTTTTTACATGTCTCTAAGCAAACAGAGATATATTTTTAAAGTTTCTTTCTCTCGTTTTTCAAACTATTAAGAGAGATTGCCTCAATTTGAAGTGTCCTGGCCCATTCATTTGATGAGACGCCTTGCGGTTCGAGACACATACCCATCTTATATTGACTCGTAGTATGGCTTAAACTCAGTAAAGTGGCTTTGTTTGTGTAACTTGTGAGAACAAACTGTTTCCTGTAAGTTGGTGTTTGGACCACCATGACATCAGCCTATGGTCTAGTTTGTTAGTTTAAATCAGTCTCTCTGATGGGGGCAGGGTGCCCCAGAATGTTGGATCTAAACAGGGTCAAGAGCTCCATTTTTTCATCATGGGGGAAAGACAGGCTGGAGTGTATGTGAGCTTCCCTGGGGCCATCATTTTCCAGGGGAAGCTGAGTCAGGGCTGGGCTAACCCTAGATCTCAGAACTGTCTTTTCTTTGCGGGGTGGGGGGTGGTGGGGAGGCGCTGACGCTTTTCCTTTGCATTTCCATCTTCATTTGGAAAATGAAGTAAATGTTCATAATTGACTCTGGCTAGGCATACAGCTGTGCCCTAGAACTATCCAGAAAATAGTCAAACATCCAGGCTCACACATTCAAACACTTGGCCACAAAAAAAATATCACAAATTGTGAGTCTTTGGCTTTCTAGAGTTTCAGAAAAATAAATAAGAAGGTTTAGCAGATGAAATTCAAAATAAAATAGAGTTAAAAAAAATCAGGAACCCCAGTTCGCTTTTCCTATCAACCTCAAAAGGTTTATTCAGACATAAGAATCAGCCTCAGTTAACTATTTGACTTGACTAAAGGAGATTCTTTTGATGAGTGCCTTTTTTCCCCTTTTTTAGTTTGCTTAGGCAAAAGGTCCCTTGTCTGGCATTTTGGGGAGAGTTCCACACTCTAGGTACACAGCCAACTGGGCTCCGTTGCTAGAGACCATCACCCTGGCTTCAGATCGACGCTTGGCCAGAGCAGTGATGGGTGACGGTGTCGCTGGGGCAGGCAGCTGTCATCACCGCATTTCTTTATCTCTGTAGGTGACGAGTGTGACATCGACATAAATGAATGTGACAGTAACCCCTGCCATCACGCAGGCACCTGTATGGACCAGCCCAATGGTTACACCTGCCACTGCCCCCACGGCTGGGTGGGTGCAAACTGCGAGATCCGTAAGTATTTTTGCTGGTATTTAACCTCGCCTATTCATTCAACGAGAAGAGGATGCTGAGCATGTCCAGGTGGCCCCTGTCAACAACAGATGGGCGGTGAGCCAGAGAGCTAACCTGAGTCACCCGTGCCCCCGCGAGTCCCAGAGGAGTACCTTTGCTTGTTGCTCTATGCCCTTCCCCCTCCTTCCTGAGTCTGAATCCAGCCTTTCTGCTGGGATGGGAATGTGCAAATGTCATCCAGAGTTCACGGCTCCTAAGACAGCCAAAAATGTGCCGAACAGAGGAGCATTAGAATCGTATCACAAAAAAGAGTCTTTGTGTTAAAAACATGCAAAAATACACAGAATAGAAACTCGCTTTGCATTTATGTCTTCAAGCGTCTTCAAACGTGTTAGGTTCCATCCGTTGCCTGGAGAACAGTCCAGCGAGGATGAGGGTAAAAGGAAATCAGAAAAATATTTTGAGCTGCGGAGAATGAAGAGTTCTCTCTTAAAGATAAGCCCACCGAAGTTTGAAAATGTCATAATCAAGATTTCATGTATTAAATGAATGGATCTGCTCTAGGATGGAGGGGGAAATGAGAAGCTCTGTGGAGTTCAGTTTTCCAGCTA
Organism: Lontra canadensis; assembly: GCF_010015895.1. Taxonomy (NCBI): domain Eukaryota; kingdom Metazoa; phylum Chordata; class Mammalia; order Carnivora; family Mustelidae; genus Lontra; species Lontra canadensis. The sequence continues at coordinate 9,411,202 of NW_022631007.1, read as the reverse complement.
TTTGGGAAACTGAAAAATTCAACCCTGAAAGGGGTTTTCTTCTCACTGAAATTCATCAGGGCTGTGAATCCTCCATAAGGTACCCCTCCTGGCCTCTCTCAGGCCCCCCTCCCTTTTCTTCGGGTAGAGATGGCTCTCTGCTCTGCGAGTTTGGGAGGATGCAAAAACATATGCATAGCCCCGTCTGTCTGTCCATCCGTCTCCTTCTGGAGCTGGCCTGCTGTGGCCTCTCCTCCTCTGTTCTGTGTTTCAAGAATGACCTCCCGTGGGTGGTCCGGCAGCACCTACTTGGGCCTGTCTCCCTCCCAGTATGGTTCTGAGGTAGGGGCCACATTCTCCAAAACCAGTATGACCAGTAACACTCTCTGGGCTCCTCCCTGCTTACTCTTTGTCTCAGAGCTTTAGAGGGGAAGAAAGTCATTGTTTTCTGGTCTCCCCGTCATTGACTTTCCTAAGCACCCCTGGAAAGAGTGGTCGTAGGACCAAATGGCCTTGCTGAACATGGGCGGGAAGTCCTGTCTTGTTGAAGAAAGACACAGAAAGGGATTCTGTGGTCCGAAGGCCTATGGCTACAAGCTGGTGTAGGATGTTAAGTCCAGTTGGGTGAAATCTGTTGTTAGAAAGCATCCCAGACTTGGATCAGCAGGACTGTGGTTCTTTCCTTGGCAGGACACTCATTGTGTGGCTGCATTGAATTATGCCATGCCTCAGTTTGTTTACCCATAAAATGGGACCAGTTTTCATTCTGAAATTTGGCAATGCTGTTGGAAATGATAAAGATTGTGCCTTGGGGCAGAGTAATACCAACTTATAACTTTGAAATCTTAATTATGAAAATAAATGGATAGGAGAGTATGGATAAAAAGTCAGGAACACACAAGAGGCCCTTAAAAAGTTTTTAAGCAAGGCAACATAATTTTAAAAAATTGAAATTTTATTTCTCCAGTGGTGATGATATAAGCAAAAGATATACAAAGATGGAATAATTGAAAGGGTAAAAGTTGGCTTCAAATTCTAGCTCCATCATGTGACCTGGACAAAGAAAATGTACTTCTTGGGGCCTTGTCATTCTCACTTATAAGATGGTGATGGGAAGATGCTGTGAGGCGAATATGTGCAGACTTCTGCTATGCAGTAGGCACTAAATAAATGCAATTTGCTGTGGCTTATATACCATGAGCTCCACCTTGGAAGGACCAACTTTTGACAGCTGTCTTTTTAGATAATGCATGCCCAGGGCGTGGGCCACACTGAATGGCCAGGTGCGAGGGGGCCCATCACACATCTTGGTCCACATGAGGGCTCTCTCTTTGCCCAGAATAGCACTTTCCATCTGATGATCTCAACTGCACCTCTCCATTAGGCCAAAGGTGCTAAAATCAACGTCATCACAGATTAAGCTCTGCTAGGTCTGGGTGTTGGATGCTTCCACCCTTGACCTGAGTGTAAGAATGGAGAATGTGCAGCTGAGGTCTGCCATGACATGTAATGACATGTAACTGCAACTGGTGGCCAGCATCTAGAGAACTGGATCTGAATCAAATGGGACGGACCCAAGGACCAGGAGAGGAGAGTGCCTGGGTGGTACAAGGTCAGGTGGGTAGATCCCAGTGGGAAGGCTCCGATGTGCACAGAGAAGAGGGAGAACTGTAACCCATATAGCTACATAGCACAGAAGCCTCTAGAGTTGTCAAAACGGTGGTCAAGTAACCTCTGATCAGTCTGTCCTCTTCCTCCAGAGGCCACATTGTCTGCCTCCCTCTCTTGCTTAGTCTGTTTCATCCAAAACATTGTCCTGTTTTCTCTTCTGTGGACAGGTCAAGTTTGTTCCTGCCTTCAGGGCTTTTGCCTGTGCACTGTCCTATGTCTGGAGTTTTTAGATTTTAGCACAGCTGTCTCCTCTGCACACTGACTAACCCAATAGTGAATGTTTCCTAGAAATTTGCCCTTTTAGAGGCAAACTGTTCCCTGATCGGTAATAAGGAGCAAAAATCTAGCCATAAAGATTTACCAAAGCCACCCAGAAAATTGATCCAGAACTATCTAAAAGGATCATTTAAATAGCTCTAGTGTTTTATCATTACTCTGAAACAAATGCAAACCCCAAGTCCTGGAAAGTAACAAAACAGCCTGGGAAAATTTTCATGATCTGCCATCCATTCTTACCAACTTGGGACTGACAACAATTTTGTTTTTGGGTTTTAATAAAAATTTTACCTTCCTAGAGTCAAGATCTAACACTTACAATTCCTATAAATGTTTCTGTAGTGCTGTTTTGTATCGTCTGTGTAGGAGCTGTGAGGTTTATACAGTTAGAGTTGCAGTCAATCTTGCTGACCAAGAATAGCTGGACAGTAAAGGACAATGAAGAGAATCTATGGTTAAACTATTAAATTAATGGTTTTCTGCAGTTGACAAATAGGTGAATAGGCCATCCTGGATTTGTAATTCAACCAATAATCAAGGGCCTCCTACTATCAAATATTGAACACTAGGCCCAGGAGGTAAAGATTAATGTAGCAAAAAAATAAATAAAGATTAATGAAGCAGTCCCCGGCTTTAGGAGCTCATAATCCATGGTGGCGGGGGGGATGTGGGGGGGTCATGATACGGGGTGGGGTCGCTGTAGGTTTTCTGCAGGCTGCTCCGGGAACCCAGGGAAGGGGCCCAGAAGGAGTCTACATGGACATCTTGGGACTCTCCTCCCCAAAATGCATGAAATTTCATAATGGTTGAAGAAACCCATGAAATGATTATGTTACACAGAAAGTCCTTATCATACAAATTGGTTGGGTTCTTTGGTTCTCATTTTCGTATAAACTAGGATACTTTAAAAATAAAATTAATTAATCTTCCACCTCCTCCAGACCTCCTCTTCGCTCCCCCAAGGTAACAATCATTAGCCATTTATTGGGTCTATTTCCAGATGTATTCAGTCAATTTTGTAAGTCCTCATTTCCTCCCACACAAATGGGACCATTCTATACGTAGTATTTAACATCTTGTTTTTCTGCTGAATAATATATAGAATGTGTATCCATGTTGGCTTAGGCAGATCTCCCTCACTGGTGTAACCTCATGTGGCCCCCAGTCGAGCCTCTAACCCTTTCTTTATATGCAGCCAGAGACATCTCTTATTTTCTTTTAGTTTTCTAAAAATACATAGCCTCTTTCCTTTTTAAAAATTTTTCAGTTCTTTTTATTGTGGCAAAATGCACATAACATACAATTAACCCTCTTGATCATTGTAAGTGTATCGTTCGGTGGTACTGAGTACATTCAACCTGTGTGCGACCCTCCCCACCATCCACCTCCGTAACCCTTTGCATCTTGAAAAGTCGGAGCTCTGACCCCATTAAACGGTAACTCCCCGTGACCCGTTCCCGCAGCCCCTGGCAATCACCATTCTAGTTTCTTTGTTTCTTTCTTGCTGTTTCTTAATCTCCCCTTTGCCCCATGCCCCAGGCTCTGGCAACCACCATTGTACTCTCTGTTGCTATGAATTCAGGTTTCTTTTTTCATTAGATTCCGCATATAGGTGAGCTCGTGCGGTATTTATCCTTCTGTATCTGAACTGTTTCCCTTCGCATCATGTCCTCGGCTTCCCCCACAGGGTCGCAAGTGGAGGAGTGTCTTTTCCAAGCACAAATCTGAATACTGAGACCCTCCTTCCCACCACTGCTTCCATCCCTGCTAGTGCCAAGCTTGTCTTGAAGACTGAAGACTGAAGGCCACACTGGGGCCTGTGGGACCTGCGAGAGAGATCCCTTCCTTGCTCCAACAGCCTCTGGCTTGCTACCACCAGTGGCCACTCTGTTCCCCTTCCACTCTCTTGTCCTGTTCCCCACCTCCTCCCAGGTCTTGGCCTGGGACCCTGTTCCCTCTGCTCTCCCCTGTCCCTCATTAATACCTGCATACCCGTGGAGCCCAGCTTCGTGAAGACCCTCACCCCTGGAGCTCTCCTGACTCCCTGGTGAGATAGCGTTTCCCCTTGTCCTTGCCAGTAGCACTGCAGAGGTGGTCCTTCATTGGCTTGGCATGCTTGTACATCTGTCGCTACTTTGTGACCATTATTTTTTAGTCCCTGTACCCCTCAAAAGACTGGGGGCTTCAGAAGCCAACTGTCTACTTTCCCTCACTCTATATCCTGGAACCCAGCCTAGTACATAGTAGGTGCCAAATTAATGGTTGTTCAGCAAACGGATCCTACAAAGGAGGTGAGCTCTTCTTTCCATTCCTTTCCTACGCCTTCCTCATCTGAAGACTAATGAGAGCTGTTAATATTTTCCAATCTCATTGACTTCCTTACTTGTCCAGATAACTTTTAGGTATAGAAAACAGAAGGTAATTTGAAATTGCTCCTCTCGAGGAGACTAGCAGCAGGCGGTCTCAAAATCATCCGGCTGTCTGATGTCTACACAGCATACACTCTCTCTTTCTACGTAACACGGGTGAACACTTCTACTAGACTGGCCACATTCATGTAGGTAAATTAAAAACTAGATACAGGCAGTATGTTTTAGAGTGAAATTTTCAAGTCTCATGACAGCCCTTTTCGTGGAGTGGAGGTGGGTCTGGTATTATCCTCAGCCCGGCCCCGGAAGGCCTCTATCCCCTTGAGCAGCTGCTCCAAGCCCAGCTTCTCTACCTGCTCAGGGTGCTTTGTTTAGAGCCGATTGAAGTGTTAATGTAAAAACACTTTGAAAAATACAAAACCCAGAAGCGAATTTAGTTGAAAAGTAAATACAACTAGTCCGGCAGACCCATAAGCGCGACATTTTCCCCAGAACCGTCTGTGTGCGTGTGTTCTGGGTCATGCACCTGCTGGAGCCAATGGGATGAATCCGGCCAGCACACTCTGGTGCACCGTTCCTCCCTGGGCTGCGCTGGAGCTGGCATGTAGTAAAGGATTCATGCAACCAAACTCCTGGGACGCAGCAAAGCATTAGGCTCAAGAGGGTTTTGGGACTTCTGCTGGGACCGGGGACAGCAGCCACAGCCACCTGGTGCAGAGACACTCTTGGCTTCCAGACCCAGGAATCAGATCCAGCCCAGTTCCAGCCTGGTTAGTGTGTCCAGCAGCCACACTCACTTCTATCAGAAAAGTGTTAGCTGACAGTAAGGTAGAGGGAGGAAAAAAAAAAAAAAAAAGAAGGAGCAGGGGTTGGGGAGGAGGGAAGCAGAGCTTTTTGGACGAATTTTGAGAAAGTTCTCCCAAAAGTTCCAGCAGCCTGGAAGGCAGAGTTTGGGGAAGTAGAACAGATGATCAGAAATGCAAGCAGTGTGGGCAGCTCAGGCCTGGGACACCGTGCAGAGCATGTAACCCGGTGTCGTCGTCTTTAGTGGCCATGAGGTTGTGCACTCGCTGCGGATACAGGGTTGACACGATGTGGGGCTATTTACATGAAGGCAGGTGTCAACTATGAGGGCTCATCGAGAACTCATGTGGCCCTGCCACGGGGATCGGAGTGGAGCCCTCTACCCAGCCGGAGGAGAAACAGGGCTGGCTTGGCTGTGTTGACGCTAGATGGGTGTCAGAGCGTACTCTGAGCATTGGACTGCAGCCTACAACTGAATTTTTCAGAGAATGTTGAAATACAGGGAAACCAAGTGAGTCATGCTCCTCTTCCAACCAGAAAAATGAGCATCTCTCTCCATGCGCACCAGGTGTTGCCAAATGAAGGGGCTGTGACCTGCGATGGAGGCTTAGTTCGAGCTTCACAAAACACCTTCTCCCATCCACGGTGATCATTCCCTTGCCGTGATTTATGCTGGTCCATATGCCCATCTGTGAGGTCATTCGGCTGGAGCAGTGAATGCTCTAGTAGTCAGCCTCTCGGGCGGCATGGGCTTCGTGAGCTCAGGCAGGCAGCCTTGGGTGCCCAAACCAGACCTCAGGGGGTCTTGGTAAAAACTCAGGAGTCGAAAGATCTGGAGGCAAACACACTTCATTCATCTCATTCTTCTCAAACATTCAGGAGCCATCAGGGCCCTCTTCCCATTAGGCTTCTAGGAAAGGGCTCTGCACACTTGGCCTTTGCTTGGGGATCTGCCCGTGCTCTTCTTCTGACTGTCACTTTTCAAGGTAAAGAAGAGCTGGTTCTCGGGTTCCGTGGCCACTGAGGTTGTAGCTAAGAGGAGGATCTGAGTACCCTGAGATCGCAAAACTCTCACAGTGCATGGCTTGGTGAGAAGAGTCTGAGCATTTTGTGGGAAGACAGGCCCTTCCACACCCACCTCTGAATCCCATTTCCGGGCACCTGGAGTCCTAATGTGCGAATGATGGCATGGGGCTGGTGCGGCTGAGAGTCACGTAGAGACAGCCTCCTCTTCCCACATGAGTTTCACTTCTCTCTGGTCTTATCTAGCCCTCTTTATTGTCAAAACTTCCAGTCCTGTTCATATCATCCAGAACATTCCACGTGTGTGCAGGTCCACAAACAGGACATAACTGGGTACTCTTGACCTGTTCCAGGCAGGAGATTATGTTGCCTTCTTCTGTTTATTTTCCTACTCAGGCAGACTGGTGCTTTTTTTTTTTTAATTTTTTTTTTTTTAGATTTTTATTTATTTATTGGACAGAGAGAGATCACAAGTAGGCAGAGAGTCAGGCAGAGAGAGGGGGAAAAGCAGGCTCCCTGCTGAGCAGATAGCCCGATGCGGGGCTCGATCCCAAGACCCTGAGATCATGACCTGAGCCGAAGGCAGAGGCTTAACCCACTGAGCCACACAGGCGCCCACAGACTGGTGCTTTTTGAAAGGGCACAAGGCAGTGCTCAGTAATCCTGAGCTCACAGCATAAGCTTCAGAAGACAGTGTCTTCCTCCCCTTTATCCCCTATCCCTCTTCCAACACCACGCCTGCTCCTTTTTTAGGACCACCCAGCAACAGACTTTCTTCGTGTTCTTGACATGTTCTTTAACTTGTGCTGCCAGCCAGCCATGGGGTACCTGTTGCTATTTTCATCCTGTAAATGAAGAAACCAAGTCTCAGGGAGGTTGGGTAAATGTCACAGCAGGGATTGACAGCAAGGTTGGTGTGGTCCTAAGGCCCACACTTCTACTATTGCGCTGGAAGATAATTCCATGGATGTTTTCTTCCAATAACTTATTGCTTATTTTAAAATATTTTTATAAAAGGACTGCGTTATTCCTTTGAAAAAAGCTGGAAAAGACTGAGAAGTGGAATGAAGGAAATAACAATGGCTTATAATCCTGCCTCCCGGTGATCTCTGTTATTCACGTGTGGCTGTGTGGGGCAGACGCTAAGGATTTGGATCTGGACTTGAACTCACCCAGCTAGTGATGCCAACTTCCCGTAAAGTGGAGAGAGAGAAAATAATGCATTTTCAATTGGTCGTAATGATTTTTTAAAAATTTTTTATTTATTTATTTGACAGACAGAGATCACAAGTAGGCAGAGAGGCAGGCAGAGAGAGAGGAGGAAGCAGGCTCCCCGCCGAGCAGAGAGCCCGATGAGGGGCTCGATCCCAGAACCCTGGGATCATGACCCGAGCTGAAGGCAGAGGCTTTAACCCACTGAGCCACCCAGGTGCCCCAATCATAATGATTAAGTGAGATGTTTTCAAAGACTTAACATAGTAGGAAGACAACAAATGTTCATTGTTCCTATCACCCTGTCTTGATCTTTTCAGTGTGTGGATAGACACTTGGAGCTCACGTGTGACTGTACCCTATGGCTAGGTCCTGTTCGGTCCACTGCTTTTTTAATTTTGTTAGAACAAAATCATCTCTCTAGCTCACTGAGAGCTAACTATTTAGGTGCCTTCCCATTTTTTGACTTTTATAAATTGTTTTTCGGCTTGTGGGGTGGAGAGAGGGTATGGGATTGGGCCTCTGGCTAGAAGCTGTAACATTTTCTTTCTTTAAAAAAAAACTTGAAAAAAAAGTAAAGTAAAAAGGGTCCAATATGAACTTTATTAACTTTGAACAGTGTTAACTTTGAGTGGTGAATACTTGGGGGTTGCGCTTACTTAATGAACCGCTTTGAAATGTGTAATAACTGATCATTTAACATTTCAAAAATTGGGATGCTGAGATGAACATCCTTGTATATAGGGCTTTATGCATTTATAGGATCATTTCCCTAGCATACATTCTAGAAATTAGAATTTCTGGATCAAAAGATACTCCATGAAGTCTACACAGGGGGCCGTGTATCGATTCACACGTCCTCACATCTGCGCCCATGTCAACTGTGGTTCTCAAAAATCTGAGATAATATTTGGGAACTCATAGAGGAATTGCATTCTTGGAGAACTATGAAACTGAACACTCTTCTATTTTTATTTTTTGGTGGATTCCTTTTTATAAGCTTTGCCCATTTTCCTATGGTGTGTTTTTGTTTTTTCTTAATGATTTATAAGATGCCTTTATATGTTAACGGCATTAGCCTTTGATCTGGGTTATGCATGGAAAAGAATTCTTCCCAGTTTGGACAGCCCTTACATCTTGGGTTACCAAAGCAAGGACAGTGAAGACCTCCCCGTTGCAAAGGTTATGGCTCACATTCGGTCGTTTGCTTATTTTCGCCTCAGATCTCCAGTGGAAGTCGGGCCACATGGCGGAAAGTCTCACCAACATGCCCCGGCACTCCCTGTACATCATCATCGGGGCCCTCTGCGTGGCCTTCATCCTGATGCTGATCATCCTCATTGTGGGCATTTGCCGCATCAGCCGCATCGAGTACCAGGGCTCCTCCAGGCCAGCCTACGAGGAGTTCTATAACTGTCGTAGCATTGACAGCGAGTTCAGCAACGCCATCGCCTCCATCCGGCATGCCAGGTGGGCTGTGGGGGGAGGAGGCAAAGGGGGAACAGGGCTGAGGGAGATGCCACTTCCACCTGTGCATTCCCCAGGATGGGGTGATGTTGTGAACAGGACTGCACACCTGCAAAGAAGATTTCACAGACGAAAGCAGAGGTTTCGTCTGGGGGTAGGACAATGAAGCTGCTTTGTAAGCAGCCTCTTTGCGTTTGCTGCTAGCTTTCTGTTTTCATTGGATGCATTCATTCATTTAATTTGTGTTTATCTGCACTGGAAATAGCCGATTCTTAATCACGGTGTAGGAAACATTTTTTGATGACTGCTTTTTGGAATGTCTCTAGCTATGTTCTTCAAACAGCCTGGATAAAAATAACCTTTGATTTAGGGGCTTACTTCAGGAGAGACAAACAGCTATCATTCTGCTGTCAGTGTTCATATCCTATAACATGGTATCCTTTTCTGGAGGAAGGACTGCTGGAGAGACAAGAAGGGAGTGTGGTACCACGGAGAGGTCGTGAGTTCCAACTACCCCATTACCTGACTCGCTTTCACATAGACCAGTCAAGCCTCCACAAACACTGTTCCCTCAACTGAAAAAAAAGACACAAGTCCCCCTGCTTAGAGAGTTAAGGCAATCAAATTAAATTATAAATATTAAAGAATTATACAAGCCAATAACACCATATTTATTTCTCTATTATAACACTAAAACAATCAGCTAATCTAACATTTTGTTGACTTCTGGAAAGGACAATTACTACCTGAACCGTCACGACAGTGTTTGTTAAAGGACAGCTATCTTTTCTTTTAATTGCTAGAACAATGTAAAGCAAACAGTTCAGAAAGTCTGGGCAGTAGGCAAGAGCGGGCTGAACTTGGTGGCTTAAGATTGGGGCTCACAAGAACCAGTAGCTGCATGACCTTGGCTGAGACATGGTGTACTGGTCTTGCTCAAAACACATGCAGATCCAAAATCCGTCCGAATGGCATAGAAGCTGAGAGGTTCAGAAAGTTTGCCTTCTTTGTGAGAAATCTCCAAACCCAAGACTCCCATCTGACTGGAAACTTGCCACCTTGGTGGAAGCAAAAGTCCAGCCTTATTCTCCAGGGAGAGGAGCCACTGGAAGGAGAGAGATTGGGAGGCATGGGGCAGCTGCCCCAAGGCCGGGTAGGACAAGGTTACCTTTTTTCTGAGAGCTGCACCCACCTTACTTCTAGAACTGTGAAGGAGAAGGGGAAGGTGCATCTCCTCAAAGTCGGGGCCCACGCGGCTGCTCCTCCTTGACTCTCCAGGGCGAGCTTGCTAACACGGCCTCCGGGAAACCCTGAGACCAATCCTGCCGGCCTTGTTGATTTGTACCCCGACTGGTACATAAAGGTACATAAAGGGCCTTTCCTCAGGGTCCAGCACATAGTGGGCCTGACTTACTTGAATTTGAGGTCTGTCATTTGAAGGACAGTCTCTGTTAGGGGTTGGTGTATGGTGTCTTGACATGCCTGACAGGTGGCTTCATTCTAAGGCAGCAGTCTTGTAAGGGGCCCGGACAGGAGGTGGAAAAAGGAGAGGAGAGGAGACAAGCTTCTCTGTTGCTCAAGAGCCTTCTCTCTCCTTTCCCAAGGGTGCTGAGTTCACCAGGAAAGAGCAGAATTGGGGGCATTATACTGGGATGTATTGGGAGACCCAAGGACTCGGGCTCCCTCCAGCCCCAGAGGGACCTCTGGCTAAGATTCTTTGTGTTCAAGAGGAGTATTTTATTTCAGCCCCGGAATAGTTTAAGATAGATTCTTCTGAGCTTCCTGCTTACATAGCCTGCTCGGAGGATGTTCAAATGGATAGTCTTGGAAGGAAAGAATGAACTTGAAAACATTTACAAACCTGGTTCTTATTTGGTGCCGATTTTTATCAAAAATATTTTCTGCAGGATTTCCAACCAAAAAGCTCCTCCATGCACCAGTGACTGTAGATAAAACCATTGAAGTCAATACAATACCTTCCCAGATATCTGGAACATTCCTTTATAAACGTTTATTCAGCTATGACCTGTGGTTTCTACAGCATGGCTCCCTCGAGGTCCTGGCTGGGTCTCTGGCCCCTTTCCACTCCCTTATCCTGGAAACCCTAGAAAGGCATTGAAAAAATATTACCTCCTCCCTAGTTTCTAGCAGTGACCTAGAGCTAAGGCCCCTTTTACAGCCTGTCTCCCAGCTGCTGGCCCGGGGGTGACACTGGACCAGAATGACTGCGGCTTAGCTGCCACACGGGACGAATCCGAGTGGGTCGCCTGTGACATTCACGAGGGACTGAGGAAGGATCTGGCGATTCTGACGTCAGCACTCGGTTGACGCCGGTGCTCCCTTTTCTCTCTCTTGTCAAGAGTCCTCTGTCCTGGCTGCTTTGCTCAGGCTGGAGAGAGTTTGCAAATGAGCAGCAGGAGTGGATAGGCCTTCCAGGCCCTGGAGCGAGGTCCCATCTCCAGGAGGTTACTCTCTGCTCCTCCAGCTCTAAACGTCTGATCACAGAACACAACAACAGAACAGCTGTGGAAGGTTCCAGTCTTGTTTTCTCAAATAGCACCTCAGAGTTTGGGCCCTTCTCAAGGTCAGGTCCATCTGCGTTCCCTGCGTGGGGTTTTATCTCTTGACTTCCAGGACAGTATGAACTAGAAGAATGCATGTTCTTTGATCCACCTCACAACTGGTTTGCAGTACCTTGTAGTGAGATATGGTGTACAAGACTTGTCACTGGGTATATTTGAGACGTCAGTGACAGGAATGCTACTGTTGCCAGCACTTGCATTACGGCATCCAGTTTTGGTTGCCACCGCCAGACACTAGGCTAAATCCTTTGGAGAAAGGGACCATTGGCGAGTCTTACAATCTTCATCGAGGGCCTGCCAAATCTCTTAGAGTTTACAGACCTTACATTGCCTGGGTCTCTATGACTACTTAGCTCTGCCTTTGTAGTGCCAAAGTGGCAGAGATGCATTTTGAAGGGGGCTCAACTGCGTTCCAATAAAACTTTATTTAAAAACAGGCAAGAGGCTATAATTGGCTTACAGGCTCTATACTTTGTTAACCCCTGGTCTCCGTGATAATTTTCTCTATTTTCCAAATTTTCTTTTTACATTTAAAACATATCTTTGTGATAAGAAAAACAAAACAAAACAAAACAAAAAACCTGTGTGTTATTTGAAGGAATAAATAAATACTCAGGCCATGACACAGGCAAGCTCTTATATTGGTTTGATGCCTGAAAGTTTAAATGGAGTTCTATGGGGATTAGCTTATTTCTTAACATCCACCCAATTCTGAGACACTAAGGAAATATAAAAAGCTGTTGGGGTTAAAAATTTAAGTAGGAATACATGTTCATTTTTTTACTAGATGTGAGCTTGTTTCTGTGATGGGTGTAGGAGATTCAAGGAAAGTCCTGTTTCATCTTACTGTGTTTTAAAGATTTTATTTATTCATGAATGAGAGAGAGAAGGAGATTGAAAAGGGGGAGGAGCAGAGGGAGAGGGACAAGCAGACAGCACGCTGAGCACAGAGCCTGGCAGCGGCCTTGATCTCAGGACTCTGAGATCATGACCTGAGCCAAAACCATGAGTTGGATGCTTAACTGACTGAGCCACCCAGGCACTCCTCGTTTTTTTGTGTTTTAAAAGCCATTTTACTTCTATGCGGTGGATACTGCACTTTGTGTAGAAGTCTGTGTGTCACCTAAGGAATTTGGTTGAATAAACATGTAAGGAGCTAGTTAAGTCATAGCACAGGGATTCCAGCTCCAAGATAGCTCTGGGGGCAGTGATTAGCCCTTTTAAAACCAGGCTACCTTTGTAACCAGCGTTATACCTTATGACCCGTACTGGTTTGGAGCTGATCTCATTAGCACCGTGCACACAGCCAGTGACTTGTCTAAATACGAAACAAGGTTCTCGTTCTTTGGTTGACTCCATGCCACGTGGCTCCTCGTGACTGGTTTCAGCACTCGCCTCATCATGCTCAGTGGGTCTGAAACACCTGTCCTCAAACCTGCCTTGTCAATATTCAGCCCCGTGATGACAATTTAAGACGACAGCCGTTTGAATGATAGTTTGTTGGCGGATTGCATAACATGGAGGCATTTAACTTTCTAGGTTTTGGAGACACAGATTCTTCTTCAAACTGTGAAGTCATATAAAAATAAAATGGATATTTTAAACACATAGTCAGCCTATCAAGTTGCTTAAAATTTTCCTCTTGGCCAACTGACTGATTAGTAGGCAATCTGATTTGCTAACCCTCCCATCCAAGTTCCCCCAGGAAACTGTCCCATGACACCTATGTGAGGATCCGGAGGGTTTTTCCCTGGGATTGCCTGACTTTTGAGATGAATCAATATTATTAGTGGTGTATTGTTACCATGAATCTAGCTGTTTTATGAGAAAGAGATTGTCAAAATATTTGCACCTTAAAGTAACTTCGAAAAGTTTCGGCCTGGGGAGAATGTGTTAGGATCCAGGTGTCTTTGCCCTTTCCCTTTCCCCGGTCTCAGATGATGCTGGCCTTGCTCCATTTAGATACAAAGACCATAGGCTGGACTCCAGCTCGATGTAAGTACGCACCAGCGAGGGTGCATGTTTCAGACATGATTGTATTGAAAGCTTTTTCATCTTATGGTACTATCCTTGGGTTTCTTGGTGGCAGAATGCATTAACTCTGTAAATCTGCATTTTGCCTGGTATGCACCTGGCACAGTTTTTGCCTTGGTGCCCCCGAAGACCAGTAAATCTTGAGTGAATCAGAACACAGGATTGATGAATGTTTAAAAACAAAAGATCCAATGAAGAATGCATTTCCTCCTTTCCCATTCCGTTGTACTTCTCCTCACTCTGTGGAAGACTGGCTTTCCAAGGCAGCAGAGGGAAAAGAAGGAATGGGGGCCAGGGAGGTAGGCTGAAAGCCATGGTAAATAAGCCCCTTGAAGTCTTTGGGGTGCATCCTACCAGGCTTTTTAAAATGTAAGGTTCCTTTCATGTTTCTTTTTCGAACCTCATTGGACTTAAAACAGTTAAAAAATGTGGTCTATCCAAGGACGAGGCGTAGTAGGTAAATGTGGAAGATTGTTTAAATGACATGGTACCCCAGGGACTTGAGGGAAGGTGAGGCCTTCCGTGGGAAGAGACCACCCAGAAGTTGAATTTATGTTAATAATCTTCCATCTTCAGATTGGTTTGGCAGGAAGTCCTGAAAATGGATTTTGACACCCCTGGCTTCCGGGCATCAGTCCTGCTGCTAAGAGGATTTAGGCATACACAGATCTTTTGGGACAATAGCTTGAGCTCAGAGGAAAAAAGCCAAAGACCAAAAAACAACAATGGCTTGTGTGTGCGTGGGGTGTGGGGAAGAACAGGTGGATGGCGTTGGATGATGGGTGTTGAGTATCGTGGACAAACATCTCCTTCTCTGAAGTCCTTTTCTCTCTCTGCCTTTCTTCTCACGTTGGGACCTCAGATGACCGCTGAGCCTTCCTAGCCTTCCTATAAGTCCCCAGGAAGACTCGTATGTTTCAGGCCCTAGAATGGATATAACTATCTCCAGATAGTTAATGGGTCTCAGAAGGAAAAGACAGATACATATCTTAAAACCTACCCTAGAGCTGTCAGGCCAGACTGCTTTGCCGGGATTTAACCTCGAAGCTTCAACATTCATTTGGACTCCACGTCTCATGAAATCCTTTTTTTACCCCCTTCAGTGGAGACTAACATGCATACTCGTTCAGCGGTGATACCCAGATCTCTTAAATTTCTGTGCTTGCTAGAGAATGTCTTTCTTAGGGTATTTTTATTGTTCCTTTTGATTCTTCAGTTTAAGTTATTCTCACTCCGTGCCTTTCACAGGACTTGAGATCCACTGTTCCTCTAACTGGGGTCCTCTCTCCCCTCTGGTTTCAGGTTTGGAAAGAAATCCCGACCCGCGATGTACGATGTGACCCCCATCGCCTACGAGGACTACAGCCCCGACGACAAACCCCTGGTCACACTGATCAAAACAAAAGATTTGTAATCTTTTTTGGGGGATTATTTTTCAAAAAGATAGGATACTGCCCTCATTTAAATATTTTTAAGAAAATAAAAAGCATAAGAAATTTGAAATGGTAGCTGCGCAAAAGTTTTCGGGAGAATATCAAGGAACTAATTTTCTGCAGCTTTTAGTTTGGAAAAAATATTTTAAAAACACGAAATTTGTGAAACCCATAGACTACGTTTTAATGTACTTTCAGCTCTTTAAACTGTATGCTTTGACTAGTGTGTGCTGTCCCCATGGTAGATGCCGTCAGGAAACGCAGCTGGCTTTCTGTGGCTGTTGCAGAGAATAAGTCTAATTGAGGAGAAGTTTCCATGTGACGCGTGAGTGCCGGCTTTCTGAGTAGTTAGGAAACACATGTAGAGTATGACCCATATAACAGTATACCCGTTAACCTAAACGAAGTCTGAAATGTTTTGTTTCGTGAACCAGAAACTAGTTGCATTTACTATTCCTAACCTGATTGAAATTAGCCTTTGCCTTATTCTGTGCATGGGTAAGTAACTTATTTCTGCACTGTTTTGTTGAACCTTGCGGAAATGTTCTCTTGAGTTCGTTCTTGTCATTTTCGTAACAGTCGTCAAGCCAGGCCTTGAAATCGTGCAGCGAGAGGGCCTTGTGAGGCAAATTACGATCGCACCGAATCTATATTTCCTTTTAGGAGTCAAGGTTTTTACATTGTGAGTAAATTAAATTTACATTGGCGTTTGTTGCTAAGAGGTAGTCAATATAAGAGAGTACTAGTTCCGTAGTGAGTATTTCTCATAGTGCATCTTTATTTATATCCAGGACATGTTTGTGGCTGTATTGCATTGATATGTGCTTCTTCTGATTCTTGCTAATTTCACAGAATATTGAATAAATGTACCAAGTCCAGGATGCACTTGTCTCTCGTTCTTTTAAAATCATAGAACACATTTTGGGTTTGCTACTGCTGGTCAGTCTCACTGTTTTTCACATTTTAACTATGCCAAGGAGCCTTTCCCTTTGTCCTCCTGGACCTCCTGATCTCCTAATTGCCAGGAAACCATCCTTGCCTTCCTTATTTTTTTTTAGGATTTTATTTTTTATTCATGAGAGAGACAGAGGCAGAGGGAGAAGCAGGCTCCCTGCTGAGTAGGGAGCCTGACGTGGGACTCGATCCCAGGACCCCAGGATCATGCCTTGAGCTGAGGGCAGATGCTCAACCATCTGATCCACCCAGGCACTCCGTACCTTCCTTTAAACATGAGAGATGGGGAAGAAAAATAACAAGAATTCTCCTTTTTTTTTTTTTTTTAATTTTAAAGATTTTATTTATTTGGAGAGAGGGAGAGCTTGTGCATGCACATGAGGAGAAGGGAGGGGCAGCGGGGGGGAAACAGTCTCCCCACTGAGCGGGGAGCCCAATACGGGGCTTGATCCCAGGATCCCAGGATCATGACCTGAGCTGAAGACAGATGCTTAACCAACTGAGTCACCCAAGCGCCCTCAAGAATTCTCCTTTTTAGCCCTTACTTTGGAGCCTGTCAGCGATGTGCAGGGCACCTGCAGCCTCAGGAAATATCTCATATATGCTGCTGTCCAGTGGAGGTCAAGTGAAATTGCCTTAGCAAACAGCAATTTGGTTCTTAGGAACTTGAAAGCAGCTCGAAGCCACTGCATATTCAATTCTGTTTTGCATCCAAATACACCGAAGTCCCGGTCCTTTTTCTTTTTTTTTTTTTTTTAATTCATTTTGTCTACACATGGCAACATTTGGTCATTTGGTAAGGCTAGGAAAAAGGCCCTGAAACCAGGTGCCAGGGAGGTTTCAGGCAAAAGGAAGGATTTATGATGCGATCCTTTCCCTCTCTTCCCTCAAACACCTGTCCCCAATCCTACAAATGACATAGCAACACACCCACACTCTTGATTATTAAATGATAGCTTTCAGTATGTTAATATTTTTAGTTTGCATAAGCACTTGGAAGCAAATTTCGAATAAAATATGAACACGGTCGTCTGAGCATTCGTGGGAACATCACAGATCGTGCTTATTTCCATCTCCTCGGGGAGACCATTGGTGGCGTGGTACACAGACCCCTCCATCCACAGGAGAGGGCCTAGGAACATAGGTAGGAGTTCATTCATTTTTCCCTTGACTCCCCTCAGCTCCCCATGTTCAAGGACAAAGTCCATGCTGCTGTCTCTTCCTCTGGAAGCTGTTCCATCCCACCCTCTCAACCCTCCAAGTTCTTTGTGATGCCCCTTGAAGCTCTTGTTTGGAAATCTTGTGTCAATCTTGATCGTAATTAAACCACACACATTCAGTAAGAAGATGTCTCACTGAGCATTCACTCTGCGTCAGGTAGATGGTGACAAAAGGAGTCTCAGGAAGGGACCCTAGGTCACAGTTTCTTCACAACCAGCACCTCATCTAATCCCCAAACAAATAAATGCAGACCCCCACTTCTGAGAGCCCGGTGGAGGTCAAGGAAAGGTAAACTGCCATGTGGCAGCAGGTTTGAGTAGAGTGGATTGGAATCCTGCTTCCGCTGTTTCCTTGCTAACGACTCAGGCAGGAGCTCTGGGCTTCGTCGTTTGGAAAACGGGGACAACGATAGCTCCAGAATGCATGTAAATCACTCAGCTCACCTCTAGCTCACATTACTCACGCAGCAAGTTAGCTCTTGCTGTTTTTGCCGTGTTAACGTTGGATAGAGACCGTATCACAGTCATCAGTCCCTCGCTCTGCGGACTGTGCCTTGTGATCTATAGCCAGGGCGCTGGGGATGGTGGATGGGTTAGGAGTCCCCCGAAAGCATGGCGCTCCTTCTCTTGAGTGTGCGCGACACTCTCTCACTTGAAATGGTTACTTGGCACAATTTGTGAAAACAGCATTTGATGAACCCGAATAAATGGCATCCCGGGGGCTTGACTCATACCACAGGGGAGTTGGAATTAGCCCTTTTCTAACACCAGGTTTTCACAAGGTGAGACAACTGTACATCACAACAGGAACCCCCGCCCTCGGAAGTGTTCCAGCTCATTCTGTAGTGTTTACACAGTTCTTAATTCTTGCAAGGAAATGGCACATGCAGAGAAATTATTTCCAAGTGATTATAACCATTGAGAGCTGGTCTCATGGACGTATGTATCCAACACAGTCCAGCTCTGCTCAGCACGGGCTGGCACCTGTGGGCCCTGGATCACCCTTTCTGACCCTGCTCATTAGAACAGGGGCCCATTTTAGTTCCATGTGCTAAGATGATCTGATTCAACCTGGTGTCAGCCCATTTTGCCCCACCTGCCCCCCTCCAGGGCTCTCTGAGGGGATGGAGGTGTGATAAGAGTTCTGCAGAAGGCAATTTGAAAAACACTGGACCAGCTAATTGATTCCCAAGACTCTTCATTCTCCAATCGGCCAGTCCACCCACCTGCCCAGCAGGTGTCAATGGAGGACTCAGCATGGCCTCTGCTGGGAGGGCCCTTTGACATGGAATATCTAAGTTAGGACTTGAAGGATGGGTAGGAATTACCCAGGTGAAGGGAGAGGAAAGTGATGTGGAGCCTTGAAGAGAGAGAGTGGGTACTTCTGAGAAACTCCAAAAACTGAGTCAGGCTGGAGCGTCACGTGCAAAGTCAAGGTGAGCATGTCTCATTCCATGACCCAGCAAGTTCTCTCCTAGGTAAATGTCCAAGAGCAACCAAAACATGGGTTAGACAAGTCTTCAACAAGAATGTTTATAGCAACTTTTTCATAACAGTCCCCAATATACTAGAAAACCATTAAAAAAAACACAAACAAACAGAAAGAGGTACTGAAATATGCAGCAACATGTATGAATCTTGCAGACGTGGGTGTTGAGCCAAAGAGGTCAGACACAGCAGAAGACATAAAGCATGATTTCCATTTCTGTGAGATTCCAGATTGGGCAGAACAAATTCATGATGCTAGAAATCCAAACCCTGGTGGCCTCTGGGTGCAGAGAGCAGCGGAATGACTAGAAAGGCCCAGAAGGACTTTTCTGGAATATGGAAATCATATCTTGATTTGAGTGGTAGTCACAAGCGAGTCTACATTTGTCAAAAGTCATCAGACTATACACTGCGTTTTACAGTATGTAATTTTTAAAAAAATCAATGAAGTTTTTAAAACAATAAGATCATTTAAAAAACATGCAAGAGGGGTGCCTGGGTGGCTCAGTGGGTTTAAAGCCTCTGCCTTCAGCTCAGGTCATGATCTCAGGGTCCTGGGATGGAGTCCCACATCCGGCTTTCTGCTCAGCAGGGATCTTGCTCCCCCCCACCCCCTCTGCTTGCCTCTCTGCCTACTTGTGATCTCTGTCTGTCAAATAAATAAACTCTTAAAAAAAAAATAGAAACCTCAGCTTCTGGACTGAGTCAGCAGCTCCATGAGTTGGTAACGTTGATTTTGCTAGGATGAATTTTTCTGCTAGTTATTAAAATTTTCTAATCCACAGATTAAAATTTAACCCACAAACACATTTCCAGACTGCTGTGTGGCAGTAGAAAAGGACAGACAACCAATTGTCATCCTTCTGTTGGCTTATTAGAAAATTTCCACATTGTTCGAGAAGATGTTCACAAAATTGAAATCCTCTTATTATTAGATTAGTCCATGTGGAAAATATTCCGTGGAGAAATTATTTTTTAATAAGGCAATTTCCTATTTTCCCAAGTCAAAATACCCCGTAACAATTTAAAATTCTTATATTACGGTTTCCTTATCCTGGAGTCAAGCCCCTCTCGCAGTCTTTCAGAAATGTGACTTCCATCGTAACTCCCTTAGGGACCTATGGGTATAATTAACACGCAAAGTGGTCCTCAGATCAGGCTGAGTTTTAGACAGATCTACTCCAACAGATACACACACATGTACACACACACACACACACACACACACACATTCGACAGAGGAAATTATTCTGTTCAACCCTCACTCTACAGGGGAGCTGAGGGAGACCCAGGAGGAGTTGTAGATGACTTTCCCAAGGTCAGTGGGATACCGCTGCTATTAAGAAACACAAGATGGGTTCATGGAGCTGGAAGGATGAGCAGCACAGTTCCTGGCACATTGCACACAATAAATAGTAACTCATTATTCTTCCTAAAGGGCTCTTGTCTGCATTGGCCATCCCGAGGCCCACTGTGTGCACAGAAGACCAAGGAGTAAGATGTAGAGAAAAAAGGAACTGGCTTCAAGGGAAATTACTTCGCGTAACTTTGCTCATTGACCACATGAACACTTTAGTCCAACTCAATTTCCAGAGGGCTTGCGACTGCTTCAGCTGTGAACTCAGGGGATGAAGTGTGGAAGGCTTTCAGGACAGATAATATTCATGTGGCGTGAGGCTTCCTTCCCTCAAATCAGGCAGCTGGGGACATGACTCATGGGCTTTGCTCATGAATTTTAAGGTGCATTACAAGCGGACTACCCTTAATTCTCACATCATCTCATGTGCTAGAGATGAGAACTACTTATGAAACGGAAGAAAAACTGTAATTCAATCAGTTTTAAATGTGGAACTGTCCAGTTTGGAGGTGGTGGGTAAGCCTGAGGCCTGTGGCTGTTGGTTCTTGTACAATAGGGCCAGCTGCTTTTTGAGTTCTAATTTTCAGGGTTCAGCAGACTCGACTTCTCGAAAGGCTACTACCACTGAAGATTCTCTCTGTAAGGGGTGGGTGATCTCCGTGCCATTCCTCATGCTACTTCAGAAGGCAGTCACCACTTGACATGGACAGGATCCATTTCTGGATACTTTCTTTCCAAGAAGACTCATTCCCAGATTCATTGTTTCCAAAGCACTAAACAGCTTTGCATTCAACCTCTTCTGTTTCATTTAGACATTTACTCAACTAGATTGTATGAAGCCTATGGGTAGAACTCCATCTTTTCTCTTGTCCCACTCATCAAAGGTAGCCACTCTCTATAGAACGGGTATCCTTGCATACACCCTCCTGTGCCTCTCCCACCCCTTCTCATCTGGGGTGGCTGAGGAACACCAGTGAAACTTCCTAGACCCTAATGCTCCCTTATCTGATTCCTTTATTTCCATTATTCCAGAGAATGTGTTTTTGTCAAATCAGAACTTCCTGAACTTGCCCAGTGATAAGAATCAGTGGCATGCAGATGAGAATAATGGACTCCACCACCTTCTTCAGTAGAGTGATCCAACAAACATCTGTTCTGGGCCTGCTTGGGGCTATGTTCTAATAACTTAGAGTGAACAATGCTGACTCAAGTTGATGGTCCTCAAGGAAGGGCAGTTGGGGAGGAGGGTGTGTTGAAAGCTTTGGGTAGGAGGTGGGCAGAAGATATAGAATGTTAAAGAGCCAGACCTGGCTCTCCATGTGCTCAAGACTGGGCCTACTGCCTGGGCATTGCCTGCGGGTCAGCTCAGAGTAGAGAGGCTTCTGTCTTGCGGGAGAGAGTGATAAATGATTGCTGGTTATTTTTGCTCCAGCCCTGACTCTCCTTTTTAAACCCTATGCATTAATTTGGCTATTGCCCAATGACTGGCACCAGAATTCATGCTGAGCAATTTACCCTTGCGGCTGGGGCCCTCCGGGAGTTTTTAGAGGCCCTTTCTCACTAGCAATGAACTTGCAAATGCCAAGGACTAGGTTCAACAAAATGGAGAATTATTTCAGCACAGTTAGACATTTGACACTCGTTGTGACAGAAAATAGCCCTGATCTCCCAGTTTCCAAGGACCTCAGAATTTTAATCTGTAAGTTTTCCATTTAATTTATTTGTATTAAAAATAGATCTTTCTGCTCAAAACACTGTCAGACTGAAATCACTAATTTCAGATCCCCCTGTGGCAAAGGAAATGGGCATGGGGAAGTTGGCAGGTGTGAGGCTGCTTGGCTGCATTTGCTTCTCCCAGGCTTTGGAGGTGCCTGTCAGGTGACTGGAGCTGGCTGCTCCACCCAGGGACAGGAGGTTAGAGTGGGGGAGGGCCTGGCAATGAGGTGGGCCTCTGAACTCTGCTCGCTTGGTCTCTCTGAGTCTTGCACCCGAGGCGGGTTAGTTCTTTCCGTTTGTTGTTGTTGTTGTTGTTGCTTTTTTTTAAAAGATTTTATTTATTTATTTGACAGACAGAGATCACAAGTAGGCAGAGAGGCAGGCAGAGAGAGAGGGGGAAGCAGGCTCCCCGCTGAGCAGAGAGCCTGATGTGGGGTTGGATTCCAGGACTCTGGGATCACGACCTGAGGGGAAGGCAGAGGCTTTAACCCACTGAGCCACCCAGGGGGCCCTGTCGTTATTGTTTTTTAAACGAGTTGGTTTTTAAGCTACTCATTGAATAAAAGGCACCGAAGGCCATTTTTTTCCCTTCTTGCCTTTGTGCCACAGACAGAAGCATTTTGTTTGCTCTTAACATTCAAGAGAAAGTCTCCTCCTTCCTGACCGGCAATGAGAAATGGACGTGTTCTGTCCACTCAGGGGGATCCCCCCAGCATTCAGCAGTCCCTGGAGAACACCTCCAAGCAGGGGTAACTTCCAGAGTGCCATTTTCCTCTGGTTAACCAGCAAGTTCTAACTTGTCCAAATAACCATATTCTTTATTCTTTAAGGAATTGACCTTCTGTCTCACATTTATATTATCCAGCTATGTTAGTATATTTACAAAAGGCCGCCTTCTCCAAAGTCAAAACATTGAGGCCTTTCACCATACCCAGAACTTGAAATTTGTCTGAGCGGCGTTGATGAGAGCTTCTGTTCTGTACTTAATCCTCCACCAAACACCCTTCTGCTGGACAGTCAGTCTGTTTCCAATAGTGGTCTATAACTGCTATGTGTCTGGAAAGGTCCGCTCTGCTTGGCTAATGTCAGGTTGCAAGGCTTTTCCCCCCTTTGGATTTCCACCCTGGCAATAACACAGGCATTTCAAGCTACTGAGGACAGGCTGGTGTTTTCATAAGCATCTGTTCTGAGGTTTTGTAGACCACACAGAAGGCAGAAGCTCCTATTAGGCCACTTGCCCCTTTGCCTAAGTCATTTTGTTCAGCAAGGAGAGGTAACAATTGGTTGTACCAACTCACTTCCTGGCAGGTGGCAGAGCAGAGGGCACGCTGTCTCCCTGATGCTCAGATTCTTTCTCTGGAGAAGGAAGCAGCTCTTCGAGTCCTCCTGGACTTGAGCTCAAGGATTTACTTTCTGTTTATTTTCCAAAACGTCCAGAAATTTCCTGTCATTGCAAGTTGTTGCACGAGTAGTTTACAAGAATTGCTTCCACCAAATATAGTTTCCAAATGTATTTGCATTTTAAGTGTTAGGTGATTTTTCTATAAGATGCAGAAGATTTTATGTTTTACACGAATAATTCT
Source organism: Lontra canadensis (assembly GCF_010015895.1). Classification (NCBI taxonomy): domain Eukaryota; kingdom Metazoa; phylum Chordata; class Mammalia; order Carnivora; family Mustelidae; genus Lontra; species Lontra canadensis. The sequence goes on along the minus strand of NW_022631007.1, from coordinate 9,388,034 downwards.
TCTATTTCTTGGTGCCTTCTCCCATTGTCCGTCCTCTCGAATGTTCTTAGAACATGAATAATATTCTTACTATATCTGAAGCTTACACAAGTCAGTATGTAAAGTCCTGAAATTGAGCGAAGTGGGAAAGGACACAGATGATTTACAGAAGTACATATGCTAAAAAAAAAAAAAAAAAAAAAAAAGAGAGAGAGAGAGAGAGAGAGAGAAAAGAAAGAAAAAAAATTCAAATTCACCAGTAATGAGATGAAAGTAAAATAATGAAATGTCAGTTTTCTCTTAAGAAAATAGCAAAATACAAGAAACCACAGTGACATCTCAGTGACGTCTCGGAGCTGTGAAGTCCACTGTCTCCCAAACATGGGGACAGCAGCTGCCCTAAAACCTCCAGGTAGGAAGGACTAAGGTTGATGGAGAGGAAGGGGAGGGGGTGGAAGGGACTTTGGGAAACTAACAAGGATTGAGCTGAAGACATTGATCAGCTGGTTTAAAGAACAATGAGGAGAGGAGGCACTTGGTTCCCCCTCGCCCCCCAAAAGAAGAAAGCCATCCTAGGGCACACTCTGTGGGGAGACACATGGGTCACCCCTTGGGTTGTCATGTGTCCAGGGCGTAAGGGTGGGGTCTCTGCCTGGTCGAGGCATAAGAGCCAAACTTAGAGCCAGATGTAAGGGGAGCAGGGAAGGCCTCCGGGAGGGTGTGATTTCTGTGGGGAAACCAAGGGATGGTTTTGACGACTGGGGAGCCAGATGGATGATTGTGTGGAATGGAACACATCACTCGTCCAGGCTTTGGTTCATGCATGTGAGTGCGTGCATGCCGTGTATGCCCATGTACATCTGTGTAGGTGTGTGGGCGGTATACGTACTTTAAACAAAACTTGCAATTGTATTGATTACTCTTTTTTAAACTTTTTTTTTTTCAATTTAACATACTTCCGGGAGCATTTTCCCTTCCTTAAGCATAACTTTTTTTTTTAAGTTTTTTTTTTCCTTTTCTATTTATTATTTTTATTAACATATAATGTATTATTTGCCCCAGAGGTACAGGTCTGTGAATTGTCAGGCTTACACAATTCACAGCACTCACCATAGCACATACCCTCCCCAGTGTCCATCACCCAGCCACCCTCTCCAAATCTACCACCCCCCAACCCTCAGTTTGTTTTGTGAGATTAAGAGTCTCTTATGGTTTGTCTCCCTCCCGATCCCATCTTGTTTCATTTTTTCCTTCCCTACCCCTCAAACTCCCCACTCTGCCTCTCAAATTTTTTTTTAAGTTTTTATTTTTATTTTCATTTTATTCCATTGAGCTGGCGTACGGAGTAATATTCGTGGCAGATGTACCATATAGCGATGCAGCACTTCCCTACAACACCTGGGACTCCTCACACACAGTGGTTTTTATTTATTTATTTATTTATTTATTTATTTATTAAGATTTTATTTATTTATTTGTCAGAGAGAGAGTACACACAAGCAGGCAGAGAGGCAGTCAGAGGCAGCCAGAGAAGTGGCTCCCTGCCACACAAGGAGCCTGATGCGGGACTCATCCCAACACCCTGGGATCATGACCTGAGCCGAAGGCAGGGGCTTAACCAACTCAGCCACCCAGGCGTCCCACAAACAGTGGTTTTTAATGTCTCTGTTCAAACATTTCTTTCCGAGGGAGACCAGCCATGACCTATGTTACAGGGAAGCCCCGGCCACTCCCTAAAAGCCCTTCCCACTTAGTTTTCTCCTCGTCCTAATCACCCCCAAATAGACAAACAGCCTCTACGTCCTGCTACACTATAAGCTGTGGGGAGGTGAGACCCTCTTCTCTTTTGCTCACACCTGTTTCCTCCAGCTGGGACTTCTGACCCATGAGTATTTGTTGAATGACTTCATGAACGAATGCAGGCCACATAATAGCCTACCAACCGGATACTCTCTAAAATGTGACTCATATGTTTATTATTGGACAAAGGATTTCCAGCTTTTCACTTTTGTCAGTGAAACTCCAATGACTGTCGCTGTATATAAATCTTAACCAGTTTCACTGAGGACTTTCTCCCCTGGAGGTAGTCTTGTGGGAAAGAGTTTGAAGGCTCTTGCGAGGGTCTTATCTCTTTCTCTCTTTCTCTCTCTCTTTTTAAAGATTTTTAAAATTTATTTGGCAGAGAGAGACATAGTGAGAGAGGAAATACAAGCAGGGGGAACGGAGAGAGAGAAGCAGGCTTCCCGCTGAACAAGGAGTCCGATGCGGGGTTTGATCCCAGGACCCGGGGACCATGACCTGAGCCGAAGGCAGATGCTTAATGACTGAGCCACCCAGGTGCCCCAAGGTCCTTATCTCTTAAGGCAGAGACTCTGTATGAGGCATTTGGTGCTCCCAGCGTGTAGCATCGGGTCTAGAATATATCAGAATCTCAAGAAATGTTTGGTGAATAACCAACTAAGTAGCCAGAGGGGTATTTGTGCCCCAGGGGACTGGGTGCCTGTCTCCTAAGCCCTCCAGGGACCGAGGCCAAGGTGGCCAGGTGGCATCGCCCATGGGGGCCTGTGGGTGGACGGCTGCCACATGAGTCATCGTGGCTACTGAGAACTGCCGGGAGCTCAGGCAGCCTAATGAAATGGGCTCTTTGCCCCAGGAAGCATTTTGTGGATTCTGAGGATCAGAGGGGACCTTAGTGAAGAAATGGGATTTCACAGTCTTAACCTCAGAGGCGACAAATGTCTTCAAGAGTTTTCTGGGCTGTAACTGATCGTGTTTGGAGCAAGACCACAGTTGTGTCCTGACAGAGGCCATCTGGAGCTCCAGAAGAGAGGAAGACAGGGGCTAATTGGTTATGTGTGTATCTGGTGGGAGGCTGAGATCTCTGGACACTGTCTGGAAACCCGGTGTTGGCAAAGTGGCCGCTCGCTCCTGGGCTAGGAGCCTGGGACGCTGAGCAGGAGAAAGCCAGCGTTCCTTCCCACTTCCTTCCCATGTGCTCTGCCGAAAGTCCCAGTCATTGCTTTTTTTCCCCCTGTTGCCCACACATTGCTTGTCTTGGATTTGGAATCTGTTTGAATGTAAGTTCATCTTGGTCTGAACGCCCAGAGCAGAGCCCCCTATTTTCCATGGGAACCACTGGCCATGACCATGAGGAGCAAAATAGGAAAATGTGCGTGGGGAAGGACTGTTTGTGCAACTGTGGGGTTGGGTTATAGGATGTTAGCACTTCTGCAAAGAGGTCAGCTTATAAGAATCATTCTGTATAAAAAATTCATAGTTTAAAAATTATAAGTGAGTCTAGAAGTTGCTGAGCTCTGGGAGGTTAAGTCTATCAGAGGACTCCCTTAGACCATTCCTGCATGGCCCTGGCTCCAATCCAGCCATCAGCTGGTGGCTACTGGCTCCAAAAGCTTCCCACGGCCGCCTGGCAGCCTTTTACCTGCCATACAGCTCTTCTGTCTCAGGAAGGAAGCTCCTGGGCTTCCAGGCAGTCCTTTCTCTTTTCATGTTGGTGTTTGCCGCTCTGGCTAGGACACAGGTTATCTTGTTTCTTGTTGGTTTCGGTATATTTTAAACCCTGAGGTAGACAGGGTTTCTTGGCTCCCTATTCACCAGGTCTGGGAGGCCAGAAGCTGGTGGGAGGAAGTGGGGTTACAGCAAGAACCTACAAGTCACTTTCAGAAGATGCTCTGACAGCTGTTCCTGGGCCCAGGTGAAGGAAATCAGTGTTTACGGGCAGGAATTTGTTCCCGCTGGGAGCATGGAAGCCCTTGTCAGGGTCTGGGCGGGGGTCCTACTTCACTCCGTGGATATGTGTGTGGGTTCGGATGGAAGGACACTGGCAAACCAGAAGCAGAGCATACCTCCCACCTGCTTCACTTGACTTCCAATAAAAAACATCTTGTTGCTCTCTTCAGTTTGACAGCAGAAGTCATAAATGTCAGGCCCGGGGACTTGATGATGCAAAAGATGTCACCTCCCTTGCTCCTGAAACCTGTCTGAGACTGGGCATGTTTGGGATTAAAGGTTACCAATCCGTGCGCACAGCTTGGCACCTTGACCATGAACGGAGTCCCTACAGAGATTTTCCCATAAGCGTCCTCCTCAAACTTGTCTGCACTAGAGGGGACAAATGAAATTAAGGATGCCCAGTCAAATTTGAATTCAAATAAGCAAGGAACAACTCTTCAGTGGAAGTATGTCTTATACAATATTGGGACATACTTATACTAAAAACTGTATTTGTTCTCTGGTATTCAAATTTCACTGGGCCTTCCTGGACTTTATTTGCTAGACCCAGAAATTGTTGGTTTAACGCAGGAATCATCTGGAAGTTTTGGAAAATACTGATGTCTGGGTCTCATCCCCCAAAATTCTAATTTAGTTGATTTTGATTAGGCCTGAACATAGCAGATTGTAACGGCTTCTCTACCGGTTTTAATGCACAGAAAGGGTTGATCGCCATGGTTGTGAACTGTTCTCAGCTTTGCAAGGGTGTCCCTCTCCCTCTGCCCCAACCCACCACTCCTGCTTTCCCCTCTCACATGTTCTCTCTCTCTAAAATAAATAAATAAATCTTTAAAAAATCAAACTGTTCTTAGCATTGCAAAGCTTCACACATTTTTCTTTTCATCTTAATGCTCTGGATTCCTTGAATAGTCTGCTTTACTTAATCCAATACTATAGGCTAGTCAACCACGCTGAGCCTCAGTACACTCAGCTGTGAATGGGGGCTTGGAAGAGGGTTAACACCTGATCCTCCTCATTAGCCATCAGATCCCCCCTATGTGCAGAGAAGCAGGACCTGTATGTATCCCGAAGGGGCTAAAGCCACCAGCCACAAGCAAGAAAACATTTTTGAGCTCTCCTCTCATGATTTAATCTTCAAAATCCCCGTGAATTTTGTGTTTTCCTCTTTGTTAGACATTTATGTGTCTTAAGATAAAAGTAATGAGAAGTTTTTCCTCTACAGCATTCAACGGAAGATTGCCAGCAAAGGAAGGCAGACTCTGTTTACCCCGCAATGTCTTGGCCCCCTGGCTCATGGGCAAAATCACCTACAGGGAGCACCCCCTGGGGTCATGCCCCTGTGTGCCATGGGGTTGGTTCGCTGATGTCATCGAGACACCGCTACGACCCCTCCGCACCTGTAGAAATACAGAATCGGTCTTAGGCACCCTTGAACTTGCTACTGACTCTGGTCTCCTGCTGGCTCAGTAACAGAGAAGATGAACAGCAACAGACTTAAAAAATGGCCCCAAATTTAGAAACACCCCGAGACTTCATTGATGCGAGGCAAGGTGAGTAGATCATGGCATGTCATATATGGAATTCTGTGTAAGTAGTAAAAACAATGAATTACATTTTTTTTTTTTTTTTTTTTTTGGTATTGACCTGGAAGGATGCTCATTGTTTATAGCTGGTGAAGAAAGCAGATCATAGGATAACCTAGGCTGGACAGTAATCAGAGAGAGAGGTTGGGTGGGTTGGGGATTGAGGGAGATGATTCCATTTGCTAGACTCGTAGCTCATCACTGGGAGTTGGTTGAAATGCAGATGCTCAGGCCTTACCGCAGACCTCCCAGTTGAAATCTGTTGTTCAACAAGCCTCTTAGGTGTTCAGAATACACTGGCAATTTTGTGAAGCACCGCTTCAGACAACTCTGGGTTGAGAAAAGTGTCACAACTACTATGAGTGAAATTAAATTTTTTTTGGAAACTATGTTTGTAGGGTTCAGTTTATATAGTGTTTGTGGTAACTTGCTATTTTAATCCAAGCAAGCTTCTACCACCTGTGCTGTTTCTCTGCAAACGACAAAAGGCAGGAGGGACCTGAGTCTGCTGCATGCACTTTACGTTTGGCTTTTTCTCAAACTTGCATTGGTTCAAGTTCTCAAACACCATCGTGTGTCTGCACATCCCCACAGTACCAGGACTGAGTGTGACTGCCTGTGTCTGCATGTCACTCAGGGCCATGGTGGCCGTGTACCAGGGCTCAGAGGCTGAGATGAACAGTCAGCCCTTCCGTGAGCGAGGCCATATTTGCTGAGTGGTAGAGAAGCTTTGCAGAGCTTGGTCTGGTCAGTTAGGAAACTGGCTAGACTAGGGAAATGCTCTGGTTTCTGGAATTGTAAATAATGTTGAACAGATCCCTTCTAGCAGTTTCCAAAGCAGTCTGTTCTAGCCTGCTCAGTGCCTTGGGAAGAATGTTCAGTGGAGAATGAAGCAAGGCTCTGTTGGTTTTGCTCATGGGATAAACAGTTCTCCTTTGACTTGCAGACTAGCAAGAGCCTCACTGGACACTCTCGCTCCACATTTCAATGTCCTGCAAACCATCCTATGGGGAGGCTGTGCACACTGGAGATAGGGCCACAATGTGGGATCAGAAAATCTGTGAGTCCGAGTCTCTGGCAGGAGCTTCCCATTTAAAGGAGAAGAGGGGTATCTAGACAGAATAATGAACTACTATGAAAGGACCCTGGGACTGTCTCTTCTGAGCCCCATGAAAGCCAACTCTAGATTTACCCCAATGGCCCATAGGATTCCCTGAGCCCAGTGAGAATCCATCCAAAGGGATGGCTGGGGATTAATGGAGTGTCACCAGCTCCCAGAGTTAAAGTGTGCCTGGGTCTAATTAGCAGAGGATAAAAGCTTGGCCTCCATTGGGAGAAAAATTGTGGCCCTGGGTGACCTAGTCTGGCTGCTCCTGCTGGTCTGACAGAGATGAATGGGAGGACAAGTTCTGCTTTTGATGAGACCCAGTGAAGTGATGTCTGCATTTACTAAGGTCATATGCAAACACTTCACCCTGGCCAGAAACCAATGTGTAAACACAACTGCAGAAGGAACACAGATCCTAGGAATGACCAGTCTGTTGACACTTGAAAAACCACATGGACCCCCACATTGAGAGCCACTGTTCTGATTCTGCAGCATTTATTTTTACCCCATCGTTTATGATCTGAGCATTCTTCATTTAAACCTCAAGGCTCTTTTAGTATCAAAAAGTTGTATTTCCTCTTTCTCCCCCCAACAAAGTAAATATCTGTTGTCTTCTGGTTAATTGCCTGGGAATGAGCCATGCTTTCTAAAGGGTGGAAACTAATATTTCCTTACTGCTATGTGACTCAAGTGTTTGTGTAGAGAAAAGAGGTATCAAATGGAGAAAGTGTCACTGGGGACATCTGCTAGCTCTTCCCCATGAGAGTATCTGGTAGGGTTTCGCTGGGATGTAGAGTTGCTCATCCAAATCTGGGAGGGACAGAAAGTGAAATCATTTCAGTCCTCACGTCTTTTTTTCTTTTTTTAAAGATTTTATTTATTTATTTGACAGAGAGATCACAAGTAGGCAGAGAGGCAGGCAGAGAGAGAGAGAGAGAGAGAGAGGAGGAACAGGTTCCCTGCTGAGCAGAGAGCCCAATGCGGGACTCGATCCCAGGGCCCTGAGATCGTGACCTGAGCCGAAGGCAGAGGCTTAACCCACTGAGCCACCCAGGTGCCCCAGTCGTCATGTCTTACAAGTGAGTTCCCCTGACACCAGGCTGTTCCCATGTCCCTACACTGCTCCTTCCTTTTTGTCAGTTGCCCCCCAATCTGGCCACCTCTGTCCAAAAGTTTTCTGTTGTCCTCATAATACTTGGACCACCCCCCCCAGCAAGTAACATCACATTTAAAGAAAAAGGAGCCTAGCAGGCAACAAAATCACGAGAGGCAGGTTTCATCTTTGTATTTTATAAAATACCCAAAGCTGAGTGTGATGGGGTGGGGGAGGGGACAAAGATAAATAGGCATGTTTCTTTAAAATCCCTTCTTGGTATTCTCATCACTCTTAGTATCTTTCACTTGGATTCCATCTCTATCTTTTCAGTCCCAGTTCCCAGTGAAAACATTTCCCAAACTTGGCCAAATAATCCCTTGACTTTGTGGTTTTTACAGTTTGTGGACTGGGGAGCCAGCCCGCCTGTGTCCAATCTCTACCTTCTCATTCGTAGCTGTGTGTCCTGGTAAGTTCCTTAGCCTTTTCCCACAGCTGTAAAATAGGGACAAAGTTCACATGAGTTACTACATGTAAAGTACCCGGAATCATGCCTGGCACCTAGTGAGGGCTAGTCTGTGTTTACTCTTATCCATTTCACCTCCCTCCAGCCCACTCTTCCCAACAGCTAATAGGACCCTCTCTTTCTAAAACACAGTCCATCAGCCACTCTCTTTCGCTATTTTCCACCTGCTGAATACCCCAGGTCTCCTACCGAAGCAGGGGCGGGATGAGAAGGAAGAGAGGCAATGGATTATCTTGTAGCAATACTTTTCCTCCAGTACATCGGCATGTTCAACTTCTAATCAAAACCCAGGTGATGCTGTCTCTGTGACCTCTCTTAATCCTCCGAGAGAGCTCTTCCTTCCCTTTCCTGAACCACGTCTGGACATCTTTCGACTATTGTGCACACCACCCAAGTCAACAGTATCTGCTTGTCTAATGGCACCCTTAACCGTAAACTCCTTTGACTCAAGGGAACATGTCTTATCTTTCTATCTCGACCACAGTATTTGGTACACAGAAGGGGCTTAGTCAAGTTGGTTCAACATAATCAAATGAGACCTTCCGTTGCTCATGGGGAAGGCAGTGGTGTTAGAAACTTGGGGTGGGTGGGGCTACGGAGGATGGTGCCCAAGGTGGTTATGGGGTTGTCTTGCCACCGCTCTGGAGGGGCAGAGTAGAGAAAACTGTTTCACGCTGGGAAGAGACGCTCCAGCTTACAGCAATTATGCTCTGAAGGACTCCTCTCCCTGCACATGAGATTAATGAGTGCTATTGACAGTAAATATGATAATTATCTAATGACATTCGGAAGCGTCTGAAATGCTTGGCATGGTGCCAACGACAACATGGGAGCCATTTTCCATTTACTTCTTGAAATGAATCTGACTCATTTAAAAATAATCACAAACCAGTCAGCACCAATAAAAAAAAACCAAAAAAATAACAAAAAACCGTAAGTTGGATAAGCATTTAGTGTCCTCTGCTGCCCCTCTGAGAGTGTGGGTATGGAGTTTTCCCAACCTGTACATAGGCAAACACTTTCCTCTCTGACTGAATTTGCCTTTTAAGAAGACTAGAGCTTGAGAGGGGGTGAAAACGAGGCCTCTTTGGAGGCTCAGGTGTTAGAGAGCAAAGCTTCTAATTAAAATGAGACGGGAACAAGCCAGCACGGAAGCTACATTGGGGACACCTGAGTCCTGCCACGCTACCCTACCCACTTTGTGTTGGGAGCCGGCAATGCCTAGGGGGCAGGCATGCTGGTGGCACTGAAAAGAAGGTGGTGATGACCAGTGAGCATTGCCTGTTCTTTCTGTGTCAAGGTCCAGGTCACGAACGTGCTGGTGCTGGGAAGAGCTTCCGGTGTTGTGATGCTGGGGATGGGACTCTCGTTAAGGTAGACTATGATCAGGCCCACAGGGAGGGCAGGAGGGGGCCCTCACCTGCAGAGGGTCCATGTGGTTGTGGAGTTTTATGGAGAGAGAGAAAAGCAAGCTCTCTAGAGGAGGGTGAGGCCACAGTTCTCATGGACTTCAGTGTGGTAAGTATGACTTTATCCTCCATACTCAGGTACAGAAATACCATGTTTGTTTTTCTGAATCAGCCTGGCTTGGATTCCAGCCTTCTTCTGAGATAAGGCACAAAAAGGTAGGACTTACACAATCCTGAGAGGCTGAGGATAAGCCTGGGGTCACTAGTGGCCTTTGAGCTACTGAGGAGACAGGGCAAGAGTCCATCAGAAGATGCAGGGTGGTGGGGGGCACCTGCTTGGCTCAGTGGGTTGGACATCTGCCTTCAGCTTGGGTTGTGATCCCAGGGTCCTGAGTTTGAGTCCCACATTGGGCTCCCTGCTATGTGGGAAGCCTGCTTCTCCCTCTCCCTCTGCCTGCTGTTCCCCCTGCTTGTGTGCCCCCCCGCCCCGTGTGTTAAAAAAATAAAAACTTATTAAAAAAAAAAAAAAGGAAAATGCAGGATGCAGATGATTTGCCCAAGTTCTCACAGCATCTGCAAAATGCAATGATTTGCCCATGTTCTCACAACAGCTAAGAGACAGGGCCATGGTTCACACATGGCACTTCCAGCCCAAGTCATTTGATTTGCCCTGCCACCGGCCAGAATATTCCACAGGATAGCAGCTCTCAGCAAGGCTGCCACGGAGCCATGTGCCACACAACAATTCTGCAGTGTCAGCATTTTTCTCACCAGCCCCAGGGAAGGTTACGAAAGCTGAGTGAGAGGGATCTGTGCGTCCAAGTCTCGTGCCTAGAGTTCAGACACCAAATAGGAAGTGAAACCACAGAACCATCTGTAAGTGAAAAAATAAAGAAATGAGGAAGCCAGGAGGAGGAAGCATTGAAATGAACCCTGATCTGGTACCGATGACGGTTAAATCAATGATGGGACATGATCAATGATGGGAGTCTTTGTTTTATGAAGAACCAAGAGATGATTGTGGTTCTTGCAACTTTTATAGTAACTGGAGGAGAACAAGGTGTACCCAAAAAGAAATTTACTGGACAACCCAAAAGGAGATACTAAAGGAGTTTATGGTCAGAAACACATTTCCCCCCCAGAAATATCCATGAAAATTATAACTGACGTCTTCCAATATGCAGCAAAGCACATGCCAAGAATTGATTCCCTTTTGGTTAGTGGATACCATATGCAGGAAGCAGGGGCTGATGCCATTCTGGAACTGGCTAGTATGATAGCAGGTGGGTTGGAGTCCTGTGGAACTGGACTCCAAGTTGGCCTGACATTTGTTCAATTTGCACCGAGGTTATCTTTCTTCTGGGGAGTAGGGATGAACTTCTGTATGGAAATAGCCAAAATGAGAGCTTGGAGAAGATTCTGGCTCACTTAATAGAGAAGAAGTTTCAGCCTAAAAACTCGAAGTCTCTTCCTCTAAGAGCACATTGTCAAACATCAGGATGGTCCCTTATTGAGCTGGACCCTTACGGCAACATTATTTGACTTCTCCATGCCATGTCCTCTGCAAGGTAGTGAGGATATGAAGATTAGACCAAAAGTTCACTGCCTCATCCAGGGACTGTCTCTGACATACCCAGTTCATTCAGTGCAATAGCTTTAACCCCAAGGGGCTGTATCAGGCACAGAAGCTCTAGAAACAAAGTGTGACTTCATAGCTCATGGGATCAGTGAAGGTGTTGCTCACATATCAGTGGTCCTTGATATTTAAATAAAATGGATGCCAATCGGGGCACCTGGGTGGCTCAGTGGGTTAGGCCTCTGCCTTAGGCCCAGGTCATGGTCTCAGGGTCCTGGGATCAAGCCCCGCATCCGGCTCTCTGCTCAGCGGGGAGCCTGCTTCCCCCTCTCTCTCTGCCTGCCTCTCTGCCTACTTGTGATCTCTCTCTCCCGCTGACAAATAAATAAATAAATAAATAAATGATCTTTAAAAAAATATTTAAAAACCTTATTTAAAAAAATGGATGCCAGTCCCCAAGCTCATGAATAAGGGACAACCAGTGCCTTCTCTAAAATTTCTGTCCATTTTCAGGGTTTCATAAATTCACGGTCCCTTCTGATGCTGAGAATCTGACGGATGTCAAACTCACAAGAAAACAAATGTCTGACTTTCTACAGCTTTTCCTTCCTCTGCTCCACTCTGACCCAGATACAGAACTCATTCTTTTTCTACAAAAAATTTCACACCAGTTGGGGTCATATGAAAGAACAATGGTATGAAGACCAGGAACGAATTATAGTCAGAACAGATAATTGGCTGTCAAACCTCACGTGGCCACTGGCACATGCAAGCTGACAATCAGCTATTTCTATTAAGCAAATGTAGGGACAACTGATTTTAATGAAAGTACATGGACTGGGGTTTTGCAATTAAAGGGTGCATAATCTAATGTTGTATGGTCCTATCTTGAAAGGGCTTGTTGTCGTATCAAGGGAATTTCTCATTGGTTGAATTTCTTAGAATTTTCTGACCCTCCTCCATATTGCTTGACCATCTTTCCTTAAGACCCTCTTTGCCAATTCATAACCATCTTTTTCTTTAGTTTTTATGAGGTACAATGTACATATAGTACAATAAGATGTATTCATTTTAGGAATACAATTGAGTGAGTTTTAACAAAAGTATGAACCCAATTAACCAACACCATCAAGATATAGAATCACCCCCAAATTTCCCTCATGCCCTTTTGCAGTAACATCCCCACCTCTGTCTCTAGGCAGTTATTGATCTGCTTTAGGCCATTCTAGTTTGAATTTACCTTTTCTGTACTGTACAAATGAGATCAGTGAGATGTATTCTTTGTGTCTATAAATCTATTAATGAGATTTAATTTCATTGAAAAGATATACCTCAGCTTAGATATAACATTCACATTTGAGTTTCTCTTTTTTGACTATTACAAAGGATACAATGAACATATGTGTAAAAGACTGTGTTGAAATATGCTTTTATTTCTCTTGAGTAAATACGTAGAATTGTTGTGTTGTATGCTCAGTGTGTATTTGTCTTCATGAGAAACTGCCAAACTATCTTCCAAAGAGATTGCACAATTTTACATTCCCATAAAAGGCACATAAAAATTACAGTTGCTCAATAACCTCACCAAAATTTGATATGGTCTGTCCTTTTCATTGTGGCATCTCATTATTATTTTAATTTGCTTAATGATATTAACCATCTTTTCCTATTTCTTGGTCTTTTTTATATAATGTTTTATGAAAAGTCTGATTGACTTTTTTGGGTTGCTTATCTTTTTATTAGTATGTGCAGAATTTCTGTACTCTGAGCACAAGTCTTTTGCCTTTTATCTGTTTCACAGATATTTATTTTTTTCCAGTCTGTGGCCCATCTTTCCATTTTCTTTATACTATCTTGTGCTATCTTGAAGAGAGTAAACTTTTATTTTTGATGTAGTTCAATTATAAGATTTTTCTTTTATAATTTTTATGTTCTGTTTTCTATGTAAGAAATGACTGACTACCCCCAAATCATGAAGATTTTCTCCTGAGTTTCTTTCTATGTGTTTATAGATTAGCCTTTACATTTTCATGATTGGTTTAACTTCTGCAAAGAGTGTGGGGTAAGAGTCAAGAATTGTTATTATTCTTTAATGGATATACAGTACCCGTTTTTAGAAAGAAAATACTTTTGAATAGCCCTGATATCTTTGTCAAAAATCAGTTGACCATCAATATCTTATACTTTTCAGTGCACAGGTCTTCTGCCTCCTTGGTTAAATTTATTTTTAGATATTTTACTCTTTTTGATGCATTTATAAATGCCATTGTTTCCCTAATTTATATACTTACGTTAAAAAAATCAGTTAACTATAGTGAGTGAGTTTCTTTCTGGACTGTATTCTGTTCCGTTGTTTTATATGTCCATCTTTACCACACTGTCTTTATCACAGTAGTTTAATGTCATTTTGAAAGCAGATAGTGTAGGCTATAACTCTGTCCCTTTCCTTCAATTTTGTTATGAATATTATGTTATGAATGCAATTCTAGTTCCTTAGGTCATTTTATTTTACTATGTGTTTTAGAGTCATGTTGTAAATTTCTAAAAACAAAAGCTGTTTTTTTTATTGGGGTTGCATTAAGTATATAGAACAATTGGAGGAGAAATGGAATCTTAACAATAGTGAGTCTTCATATCCATGGACATGATATTTTTTAAAGGTTTTCTTTAATTTCGTTCAACAATATTATGTAGTTTTCAGAGTACAGAACTTCTATATGTTTAATTAAATTTGTCTGTAGTTATTTCATATTTTGATAATTTCTGTATGTTCTGAGTTTTATTTTCCAACTATTTGTTGTGATTATACAAAAAGAGAAATGATTTTTATATACACTTTCATGCTGCATCTTCGCTGAACTTGCTTATTAGTTCTAGGGGCTTTCTTGAAGATTTGCTCAAATTTTCTATATCCATAATCATGTTGCAATGTCATTTAAGTTGACAAATTTCTGGTATAGATTTGTTCATAATATTATTATTTTTATTATTAGCCCTTATTATCCTCTTAATATTTATGGACTTTATAGGAATGTTCCTTTGTTTTTATTACTGATATTAACAATTTGTATTTTCTCCCCCCCTCCTTTTTTTTTTTTTTCTTCACCCATCTAGTTTCCTGCTTCTTAAAATGTAATCCCTGGAAGCATAAGAATCACTTGGAAACTTATTAGAAATGAATATTCTTGGGCCCTACTCCAGACCTATTAAATTAGAAACTCTGGAGTCAAAGTCCAACAATCCATTTTGATAAGAATTCCTGGTGCTTCTAATACACATTATGTTTAGAAGCTGCTGCTTTAGAAAGAAGCTTATGAATTTCATTGATTTAAAAAATATTTTGGCTTAATTGAATTTCCGTATCATTTGTTCACTTTCTATTTCTGCTCTAATCTCTCTTTCTTTCTTTCTTTCTTTCTTTCTTTCTTTCTTTCTTTCTTCCTTTCTTTCTTTCTACTTGTGTTTAATTTGTACTTCTTTTTCTATCTTCTTAAGGTGTAAGCTAAGTTAATTGATTTTGGACCTCTGTTTCTTTCCAATGTAAGCACTTAAAACCATACATTTCTTGCTAAGTACTGCTTTAACTATATTCCATAATATTTGATATGATTTATTTGCATTCTTATTTAATCCAAAATATATTCTAAACTCCTGTGTTATTTCTTCTTTGGCCCTGGTAAGTTTAATTTTCATATATTTTGAGATTAGTTTTCCAGAAATCTTTCAGTTATTTGGTTTCTAATTTTAGTCCTTTGTGGTCATCTAATATAATCCTTATGATTTCATTTCTTTTAAATTTATTCAGAATTTTCTAATGGTTCAGCATATGGCCTATATTGATTAATTTTCCTCAGGCAGTTGGAAAGAATGTGCATTCTGTTATTGTTGGATAGAATGTTCTGTAAGTGTCAGTTAGGTCAAGTTGCTTGATAAGATTATGCTTACTGATTTTCTTTCAATTACTGAGAGAGCAGTACTGTAATCTCCAAATGTAATTGTGAATTTAGTTCTCCTTTTATGTTAGTCTTTGTTTCATTTATATTAAAGTGTATACACTGTTAGGATTATTATGTCTGTTTGACAAATTGATTCAGTTTGTCATTATGAAAAAGTTCTTTCTCTTGTTTTTTTCATTCTATAACCTACTCTGTTCACTATTGATATCATCACTCTAGCTTTCTTTCTTTTTTTTAAGATTTTATTTATTTAATTTAGAGAGAGAGAGAGATCACAAGCAGGCAGAGAGGCAGGCCGAGGGGGTGGGGAAGCAGGCTCCCCGCTGAGCAGAGAGCTGGATGCGGGGCTTGATCCCAGAACCCTGAAACCATGACCTGAGCCATAGGCAGAGGCTTAACTCACTGAGCCACCCAGGTGCCCCTCTAGCTTTCTTTTTATTAGTGTTTTCATTATATATATATATTTTCATCCTTTTATTTTTACTTATTTGTGTAATTATAGTTTAAATAAATTTCTAGACAACATATTTGGGTCTTTCTGTTTGGATCTTGCTTTTCTATCTGTTATGATAATCAATCACTTAGTTGGAGTATGTTCAATCATTCATATTCAGTGTAATTATCAATAAGTTTGTATTAATATTTACCACTTTGCTGTTTGTTTTATACTTTTCTAATTTGTTCTTTTTTTCCTTTTTCCTTTCCTCTTTTTTTTTGTATTCCATTTAATGTCCTCTATTGGCTTATACATTTCTGTTTAATTTAAAAGCTCACTGTATATCTTTTTAAGAATCATAGTCTACCTTCAAATATGTTCTCTCACTTAATTTCATGAAAAACACTTGAAACAGTGCATTTCTTGTTTCCTCTCCTATGCTTTGTGCTGTTGTCATGAATTTTCCCTCTACATATGTTTAAAATTATAATTTTTTTCATTTAAGCAGTGAATTACTTTTCAAAGAACTTAAAAATGAGAAAAATGTATTCATATTTATCTATATATTTCCTATTTCTGGCACTCTTCCTTCCTTAGGGTAGTTCCAAATTTCTGCCTGGTTTCAAAGGTGATGGTTTTCAATACATGGATGGAGCTAGAATGTATTAAGCTAAGTGAAATAAGTCAGTCAGAGAAAGACAAATACCATATGATCTCACTGATAATGTGGAATTTAAGAAAGAAAATATGAACATAAGGGAAGGGGGAAAAGAAAAAAAAAAGGAGAGAGAGAAATAAACCATCAGAGACGCTTAACAATAGAGAAATGGAGGGAGATTGGCTAGGTGGTGATGGGGATTAAGGAGAGCACTTGTTATGATGAGCACTGAGCATTGTATATAGTGATGAATCACTGAATTCTACTCCAAAAGCCAAAATTGCACTATATGTTAACCACCTAAAATTTAAATTAAACAAAGCCCCAAAACAAACAAACAAAAAACCTAAAGGTGAGGGTTTTAATAGGGAGTCTTTGGGAAGAACTGGTGGGACATTAGGAGAAGGAGGTTTGGAGTAAGGAGCTCCTAAAAGATCCTTAGTGCCATTTTACAGGTTTTAGACTACCTGAAAGCAATTCAGATTATAGGATCACATTTGGATTATAGGAAGATCATTTTGGCCTCTGTGGGAAAAATCTATTTGAGGAGTTGAGAGCCCTCAGCTGTCTATTGCAATAAATCAGAAAGAATGACTCAGACCTGGAGAGGACTGATTCAAGAGAATTTCAGGAGCTAAAATTAATAGCACCAGGTGGTTGACTTGACATTTGCGGGTCAGGGACTTGGAGAAAGAAGCGTGGATGACTTTTGGATGTTTACCTGGTGACCAAACGTGGTCATGACCCCAGCTGAAATGGAGAACATAGAAGAGCTGGTTTATGGGAGAGGTGGTGAGTTCAGCAGTGAACTCACTGCGTTTGGCTGTTTGTGGGCAACGTAACTGGAGAGAGACAAATGTGTAGCTCTGAGGAAAGGTCATCATTTGGCCTTTAGAATACAAAATAAATAATATCCATGAGTATTTGGCAGATCAGACTACTTACCTAAGACACAATTTGTCAAGGTGCGTGGTAATGAATCACCCGCATTGGATTCAGCAGGTGGAATAGAGTTGGCAGGTTCCTGGGCTGCCAGTAGGATCAAGAATCTACATAAACAAGCCCCACAGTAGATTCTCAAGTTCAACAACAACAACAACAACAACAACAACAACAACAACAACAAAGCAAACCAAACCTGATCTAAAAAATAACAAGAAATTGGATATGTAAGTCTTCCCTCTTCTGGGTTTTCTCTCACATACAAAAGGTATGTGAAATCTTGAGAACTGAAGCTGGAAGACACCTGGTATCAGATGTCAAGTGGAGGGTACGGAATATGAACTTGGAAAACAGACCTGCAAAATGAAATGGAGAAAGAGGTTATAGTGGAAGTGGGTTTTTAATCTTCAAGTTCAAGTGAAGGCAGTGGATAGTTATATAAGGAATGATGGGAGGAGATTACAAACCTGCTGATGATTTTAAATATTAGGATGATTTACAAAAGGAAGCAGCAATGAAGCCCTCTTTCTTAACAAGACATAGTCATGTGGCCTGAGAACACAAGGGCTGCCTATCTGGATTTAGCCCACTGTCATGTCGGCATCCTGTCTCTCACAGTGGGACAGAGGATGCGTTCTTAGGTTCCATGAGATTCTTCTTGAGGTCAGCCCACAAGGTCAGAGTTTCACCTTCTTCAGTTCTTATTGTTTCCAATATTGATGGCAACTCTTATCTGCTTATACAAAGATTTAGGTAAGTACTTGATTAAAGTGCCTGTATAACTACTTATATAAAGATAGGCAGAGAAGGATGCTATTGCATGGCTGTGTTGACCTTATTTATGAAATGTAAAGAAAGAAGCTGTATCTTCCCATTGTTTAATATCAATTTTTTTATTTCTCTTTGGAATATTTTTTGGGGTTTCAGAAAAATGGAGAGCATGTTTAGTACATGAAATAATAATTCAAAGTCAGTTAAATAAGAGTATGGAGATGGTTAGATTTTAGGGCATCTAGACGTTATAAGAGATATTGAAAAGAGTAACCGTATTACTGACATTATTGAATATGGTCAATGCCCTGTTTCAAGCATTTTAATGCATACTAATTCCTTTCATATCCTTAAAGGCTCTATCTGAGGTAGGTACTATCGTGATCCCATTTTACAGATGAGAAAGGCAAGAAGCCCTGAAGTCACCCCAGGTTGCAAGCTGGTAAGAAAGAGTCAGAGCTAGGATTCACATCCAGGAATATGGCTGGAAAAGCCTGCACATCATAATGATGAAGAAGACAATAAGGAATAGAAACAGCATACGGTGTCTGGGTAGCTGAGTTGGTTAAGCATCTGACTCTTGATCTCAGCTCAGGTCTTGATCTCAGGATTATGAGTTCAAACCCTGGGTTAATTAAAAAAGAAAAAAAAGAAAATAGAAACAAGGTAGGATCACTGAGAAAAGAATGAAGCTAAAGAACTGAAAAGAGGCATTAAATAAAATATTTTTTAGTGTACAGGAAATTGTGTAAGTAACCGAGGTTAAAAGTACATAGAACAACATGTATCTCACATTAAAAATGAAAAGTTTCCCATGTAACTGATCTTCAAGATTCCTCCCTCGAATTCCATCATCTGATGACATCAATAACCAAATTCTGAGCCCAGCTGTGGTCTGAAAGTTCTCTCGCATCCATGATCCTCTGTAATCACTCACAGAAGTTCTACCTATAGATATACAAGAACATGTCAAGAGATAGAGCATAAAAATGTGGTTAAAACAATTGAGGTTAAAAAATGGACTTCAAGATCACCTCAAAATAAAAATAAGTAATAAGACCTACAATGTTTCTCAGAAAAGGGGACCCAGAAAAGTATGGGGAATTCTTCGGGGTCCCTTTAAGTATTTCTGATGTCAGAAGAAATGAAGGGTTTACCGGGAATCAGCAGCTGGCTGGTGGAGAGCTGTGGAAGACAACTTGCTTCTGGACCAGATGGGTTTATTGCCAGGTGTGATGAAAGCTCCCCAGGAGGGTTAAACTGGCCCTGTTAATCAACTTTAATGAAATTTGGGAACCGGGAACAAGGACAAAATCTGTAGTAAAATACATATTGCCCACTTTATTTAGGTAAAAAGTATAGGCTCTTTAACTACAGTGGATTTTGACTAGAAAAATATTTGTGAGTATTTATTGCCTTAAATCAGAGGGCTGGCTGGCAGAATGAAGCACAAGGCCCACTGAGCGAATACATGAATGGGGAGAGGCAGGCTGTTTGGGGACCTTGTTTAGGGGACTATGGCAGGTGCCACAAGGGTTTAGGGTTGTCCTGTGGTCTCATCAGCTGGATGGAGAGAAAGTTCTTCCCAGGAGCAGGCAACTTGGGGGTCAAGGTGAAGGTGGGTGAGCAAACAACTGTGTTTTTGAGTCTGGCTTTAGACTTGGGAGGGCTGAAAAAAAAACTAGGGTCCTATCAGTGAAAAGCCAGGTCTCCAGTCCACTCCAGTATAATCACCAGCAGGAGGCAGTAGGTATCCTGAACAGCAATGCAGACTGTCACACACAATGCTAACAAAAGTGAAATACAGCTTTACATTCAAGAGTGATGGAGAGACACATTGAATACAATTCAATCTGGGATAATTTGGGAGAGGAAAGTGGTAAAAAATGTTAAAGACATCAAGGTGTAAGAAAGGCCCTTTAAAGCTAACACAAAATTCAAATGCTTAAAGAGTTGAAAGAATGATGAAGAGAATGGGGAGTTTCTGAAACTTTGTCAAGTATGACTCTAGAATGTGGTCAAAGTGGTTTCAACAGAGCTGTACACTTGTAGTACCAACTGATTCAGTGCATCTTTGCTGGACATTTTAAAAAATGTGTTTTTATAACTGTAGGGATAATCCGATTCAAAGGCAGCTGATCCACATTTCCTAAGGACTAAAGAGTAATGCCTTTAAAAATACATTTAATAGGAAGACCGGGGAAAGATATGTAAAGGACATTTACTTTGATACGGAGGGACGATGTTTGCAATTTTGTGCAAGTCACTCTCAGGACCAGATGCAGTGTCTCAAACCAGTAGGTAGTTCACAGATGTCTTGCAAATAAATAAATAAATATGTGAATGAGAAAAAAAGCTATTAATGCAGGAAGACCCAAGAAAATTGGAATATGTGTTAGTTTTGTTTTAAAAGGAGGAAGCAGGGTGCAAAATTTTAACTGTGTTTGTAATGTTTTTCCAATGACAATGGGAAAGCTTGAGTAAGCAGAATTATAAGCACAATAATTCAACAGTCTATTCAAGGTCAAAAAGCTAATTTTTATCATTTTGACTTTATTATCATTTTGATTTTGAAGATATTTCTCAAAACATGCTACCTCACATAGCTCTGTCCCCCACAAACTGGAAATTTGGACTGAATGTGCAGCATCAGAAGCAAACCCCAGCTCCTTCAGCTCTTGCCCCAGCTCTGCCCAGCTCCAGCTAAAGCAACCTGCTCTCAGCAGGCTTGGTTCTGCCCAGTCTGATCCAGAGGGTCTGGTTTGTATGGTGTTAGTGTCTCCTTGATTAAGGGATGAGGCAGTAGAGTAAGGGTTAGGACAGTGTCTATAAATTTGAAAGTAGTCTCCTCTCCTGTGTTATGATCCTACACTAGCTCAAGGCTTCCGGTTTCTTACCTATTCCCCACTATGGAAGACAGTATGCCCTGGGGTCACTTCATGTCCCTGTGGCTTTGGTTCTTTTCTACTCCAACCCTGAACAAAGCCTTGTACTGCCCCCCCCCCCCTCAAATCATCTCTATGAGTCATTTCTCATAAGTGGACTTGGTTTCCAAGGCTCTTACCCAGCCTTGAATGGATCTCCCAATCTTTACTAGGGTGCATTTTGGGAATCCTACCACTTCCTTTCATAACGCCCCAGATGGACACCAACCCTGCTTAAAGTGACATTTTCACAAAGCTGGTCTTTCTGTCCTAGTGGCTACTCTTGTGTCTCTCATTCAGTCTTTGGAGTTCCCAGCAAGTGTGCATGTCAGTGTTTGTGGGTAGTTTTGGAGCATCTTTTAATAGAAACTAAGACATAGTTTGATTCTTTAGGGATTGATCATTTTCACTGACAGCAAGGATCTAGAGCTATCTAGAGCTATGGTTATGTAAAAATCAGGGTTCTCTGGAGAAACAGAACCAATAGGAGGTTGTGTCTGCATGTGTGTGTCTGTTTTTGTGTTTACAAATATACAGTGGGGGGCTGGCAAATCCAAAATCCATAGGACAGGCCAGCGGAGCTATAGCTGAAACTCAGTTTATAAGCCTTCATTTTTTCACATTCAAATACAGTGGCTTATAGGAAATAAGTACAAAGGCAACTATTTACAATCAGATATCACATAATTTTCAGGGAGAAAAAGATTCTTTGCTTAAAAATGACATTCTAGAAAATATACTCTCTCAGACCCTTAAATCTGCTCAAACTTGATATGAAAGGTAGTATTGACAAAAGAAAAATCTACCAAACTGAATGAGGGAAATGGATGGAAATATCTATATAAAATTTATTTGGTTGCGGGGGCTTATAAAGCTAAGTTGATACGTCTATATACAACTTGAGAACATTCTGTAGAGACAGTTAGAAGAAACAGAGTGTCCTAATTTTACAGATTTGGAAGAACATGTGTGGGTCAGTGAGGTATGTGGAGACACAGGAAGATAGAGAGACTGTCAAGTTTCTATGTTCCTGAGATCAGAACATATAGCGAGCCAGGAACTTAGTTGGAGTCAGAACAAGTGATCAGAGATCTCAATTAAGAAACAGACAATGTCAGAATCATTCTTTCTTGCTGGGCAAAGCACTCTCTTCTCAGGCTAATGATTTATAACAAGTAGAGCCACTGAAAAAGACTCACAAAGTAGTTAGGAACAAAACAGCAATCTTGCAAGTTTCCACTTTAGAGACAGGGTTTGGGGTGAATGTGGAACGGGTTTGAGAGAAAAGAAACCAACATGGTGAAGGATTTGGGCTGGGAATAAAAGAAATACTCCTTTTTACTCTAGAGCCTCTTGGGCATGGTATGTAACTGCTATTTATCCTGTCACCCATCAGTGCAACTAAGCCCAGTGGATTCCTGGCTTGTCTGGGATTCTTTTTGGATGGAAGAGGACCCGAGAGGATTAAACATGGCCATGGGTATTAGACCAGTGCTGTCGTGTTATTTTAGGGACAAAGAGATCTTTAAAGAGAGATTTGTGGCATTCAGAAGAGTTGGGGAGTGTAGATTGGTGTGACTACACAGGAAGTCCTGGAAGGAAATACTCAAAAGAACTTGTCTGAGAAATAGTTGGAGCAATCAAGACATGGTAAGGAGATTAAAACTCAAGAGTCAGCTGAGGTCTGGGTAAACGAATAAGGATAGGGGGTGTATATGTTATGTTCAGAGCCCAATGACTTAGGACAGGTGATGGGATTCCAACTGCTAACAAAGGGGGAGAAACTTTTGTTTCTATCTTCTCCAAAAAGAAGAATGGTAATAAAACTGTTTGTTTTGTACTCTCGCCATAAGATGGGAAGAAAAATGGAAGAGAGGTAGGGAAGTATTAAAAACATCTAGCAACTTCAGATGACTTCATTTTATAAGGACCAAAATGAACAAACCTGTGTGTGAGCTGAGTCACTGTCAGGAATCTGGGAACCATCTGACCCTGGAGAATGGAAGTAGGGCCAAGGGATTAGTGATGAGCAAATGCTCTTCCAGTTTTGAAAATAGGAATTCTGCAAACTCCACACTGGCAAATCTGATTTTATTCCAGGGAAGGCTTCTAAAATAGAATATTAAACAGATGGTGTGTGAACACAGAGAAGAGGAAGCAGTGACTCACTAGGGGAAGTAATGCCAAGCTCATAATCATGCTCTTTTTTATCATGCTCCTAGATTGATGGAACAGGAAAAATGGGGGGACACCTTTAGAAGAGCCTTCCTTGATTTCAAAAGAGCACTTGCCAAAGACTCTCATTATTATTTGGAGAACATAGTAATGAGCTGTTATTTGAATGTCTGGATAGTCAGGTGAAATTGTGGCTGTTTAAAGAATAACCTCCAAAAGAGTGTTGATTATTAGGCTGATGTCCACTGGATGAAATTTTGCAGAGAAGGGTCACATGGCTCAGCTCCTGGCTGACTTCACCATTTCATCAATTGCTTGGCTCAGGACATAGAAGGCCACATAAAATTTGCAGATGATACAAAGCTGAGTGACAGAAAGATCTCATATGACAGATGCGTGAATTGAGATTCAAAACTATTTTGACATCTAGAACTCAAGGTGGAAACCAATGAGATAAAATTTAACAAGGACAAGTGTAAAATTCTATACTTAGAACTTCGTGGATATGGAATGTTAATGACCTGCCCAAATTTCTAACCCCTCGGGCTCTAACCCTGACTACAGAATCCACGTGGTCTCTGCCATTTTGCCCAGTTGCGTGCCCCTTTATTTCCCTGGCCTGAATTGAGAATATAAAAAGTTTTTATTAGTATTTCCAACCATGCTTTTGGATTAGCCCTGAGGTTATTATTGCAATTCTTACTTATACACAATGTTCATAGTAATTGAATCTCAGATTCCATGGCTCTGATCTCAGTCTCTCTTTGGCTGTGTCCCTGAATCAGCTGCTCAACACCTGCCCATTTGGATCTTCATGGTAGTTGATGCTATGGAACTCAGCAAACCCCCTGCACTGGCCCTGCTTTAATAATTGTCCTTTATCCTGGTCTTTTGTGTGCGGTACAGAACTTCTAAGTTTGATACACAATTGAATGCACTTCAAGCTCTTTCCTCCCATAGACTGGCTGGAAATATAGTTTTAGGTTCAAAGCATGAAAGCAATCAGCTAGGTTGAAGTTGAAGCCAACGATGTGATTATGACCTCCAAGGAGGCAGGTGCAGAGTAAATGAAGGGAGCCCAAAACTGAGGTTGGAGGGAAACCAGAGTTGTGGTTAGAGTAAAGAAGACTGCAGAAGAAACGGAGAACAGGACAGCTAGAATGGTGGGACGTAGACCAGGAGAAGGTGTCACAGATGGCAAAGCTCTGGACAATTTTCAGGTGAAGGGATTGATCAACAGTGCTAAGCACAGCCAAGATGTCCAAAAGGAAAAAAGACCTAAAATATTTCTATTGGACTTAGCAAAATTTGAATCACCAATGGCACTGGCAGCAGAAGCTTCTAGGGAGAGAAATGGAGGAAAAGGCTAATGGCCAATAGTTGAAAGGGAAGTGGTTTGGAGAAATGGAGATGGGGAGAATCACATGCACACTGGAATAAGGGAAAGAGAATGATGGATAGTAGCTAAAAAGGGGCAAAGTGTTAGATGAGGGAAGGCTGTATGTGTGTTGTTTATGTATGGGCAGATAAAATGTCATTAGAGGGATAAATGGAAGATTCATAAAGAAAATATCTTTCTGATGGGGGAAAATCCCTACAGATCCACCTGTATATCTTCTTGTTCTTCCTCCCATCTTCGTTTCATTTTCTCATCCCACTTACTCTTCCTTCCTGTCTCAGTCTTTCTGTTCCTCTCTCCATCTTTTTCCTTTGATTTGGGGACCAGGCTTTCTATTTTTCTGAATTCACACCACTGTCTTTGCAACCTTGTTTGACTGGGCTCAATGACATCATGCCTGAACAGAGGCATGAGCTACCACAAACAGGGACTGCTCGAAACACATGCTAACAATGGAATTATAGCATCCTAACCACTGTCCTTTGTCAGTATCAGGCACTAACAAAAATATTTTGAGGGATTTGCATATTAACGAGGGTGTACCTTGAAGCAAGATAATGTCCCGGTGGATGAGGGTTCTGGAAACCATGTCACATGTGGAAACTTTGGGGGATCTGGGTATAGCTCAGAAAAAGAATACTAACCTGAGGGAGGAAGGTAGAACAGACTTGTTCCATGTTCCTCTGAGGGAAAACTTTAGGACAAGGCACATGAATTACATGAGACTGAAATTACAGTAGTCCCCGTTTATCTGCGGGGGATGCCTTCCAAGACCCCCAGTGGATGCCTGACACCAAGAACAATACTCAATCCTGCGTATACTATGCTTTTCCTCTACCGACAAACTTATAATAAAGTTTTATCTATAAATTAGGCACAGTAAGAAATTAACAACTATAACTAGTAAATAAAATAGAATGACTGCAACAATGTTCTCTATTGAAAGTTATGTGAATGTGGTCTCTCAAAATGTTTGATTGCACTGTATTCATCCTTCTGATGTGATGATATGAGATGATAAAATGCCTGTGTCATGAGATGATGTGAGGTGAATGGTGTAGGCATTGTGACTTAGTGTGACTATTGACCTTCTGACTATATGGTTAGAAGGAGGACCATTTGCTTCCAGACTGTGATTGACCACTGACAAGTGAAATTGCTAAAAGTGAAACTGCAGATAAGGGATAAAGTGGAGGGACTACTATAGTTCGATGTTTAGAAGAATGTGCCATGCCAGTTCTTTGAATTTTTCTCTTGCTAGAAGCTTGAGCCAAGTGACATTACGTTAGGGAGGAGATGGCTCCTTGAAGTCCCAAGATGGCTTTTAAGTTATCTCTTAAAAATTCCCAGCAAAAGCCCTGGTAATACTCTTGCTGGATGACCTAGGTCACCTGTCCATCCTCAAAGAGGCCAGGGAAATGCAATAAGTTACCTAGACCTTGACTCACCTGTTCAATCCCTTGTTTTGTCTTTATTTAAACCATGGGGAGCCCTAAATCAAGCTGCTCTGGGGAAGGAGGAATGGAGAAATCAAGATTAGAAAGCCAAAAGAAAAAAATGCACATTGCAACAGTATTCTCTGGGAGATTGTCCTAATTAAGAAGGAATGCCCATGCTGAAGGTTCAGAAGAAGGAGGAAAAAAATCAAGCAACTCTTGGTTGTGAATACTTCACATTTTTCTCCCCTGAACATTGGTTGGTAAAATTACTCCCCCACATTCATTTCTACCCTCTCCCCCCCCCCCATTTTATGCTTCTCTTTGGAGCTCATCTCTTATTTTCTCTCCCCTGTATCTCAGAACCCAAAACCATGTTTAGGATGAGGTGAGATAGCAAAGAATGGGCATAGCTAGTGAGAAGGTATCCTACTTTTGCTCATTCTTCCACTTTTCCTTTCTATGCCTCTCTATCCCTGGGCCCAAAAGTTCCGATTATAAAGAAATAAGATATTTTTAGTGTTTACCATACGAAATTGTGCTTTTTAAAATAGTCAATGTGTGTCAAAAAATTATTTTGCTTTTTTGTTAAAATTATTACGATTTTGAGGCTTAATTCTTTTTTATCCTATAGCCTAATATTTAATTGCATTTCTGCTTTATGCATTCAATACATAGTTATTGAGTTTTTGCTCTATAAATCTGTTGTCATCGTTGACCACCATGCAGAGTGCAGAGCAGGCCACACCTCATGGCTCCATCAATGCATGCATCAGACCCAAGAACCTCTATGACTGTTACCTTCTCACATTTTGCTTACTTTCCTCCATTAATCTGATAGTGCAGTTGGCCAAAACCTTGTGCATTGATTGCTATGGGTCTGTAGGTTTGGTCTATAGAAGCACTTGGTTTGCTTATCTCCATTCCCACTGTTAGTTTAGAATTCTAATGCCAACTTTACTCAGTATTCTTCTGACCTTATACAGTGTGATCAGTGAACTTCAGGCTGGACTCGGAAACTGCTAAAACACTTGGAGGTGAGACAGGGAATCTGACTGCGCATATGAGTAATCTGGTCATTTCTCTTTTTGGTGGGGGTAGAAAGCCAGTTCTCCAGTTTACTTCCCTATTGGCATTTACAACTCTGCTGCTCTCATGATCCCTGGGGGTAAAGGTTGCAAAAAATTATGTATTTTTTAAGTTCTGCAAATTTTTGTGCTTAAAAAGTTGCTTTCTATTTTTTCTCCCCCAGCAACAAAGACTCTGGCAAAACCCATCTCTGCTGAGTTGAATGCCACAAACAAGAATCTATGGGAGAAAAAGCATTAGAATTAGGTGTAATTTCTGTGGCTAAATGACTCACCCAGTGCCTTTTCCAGGCACATACTGGTTTGCCGATTTGCTGTGCTTCCCCTTCCCCTCACCAAAATGCCTGAGAATCATCTTGCTTAATTTTCTGATTTCACTGTTACATACTGCAACTGTCATTAATCAGTCAGAAGTTCTCCAAGGATCAATTTATTCCAATTTGTTTTCCTAAAAGCATATTGAGGAGAGGAACCCGGTAGAGTCCCCGGGTGTGCTCTGGTGCTGTAGTGAAGATGGAGAGACGACACCCATAGCAGTAACTCTGACTTTGCTTCTTCCAAAGTTCACGATGACACGAGAATAAGAAACAATACTCCTCTTTCTTCACTGCCATTCTTCAAAACTTCAGGAGAATTTGTTAAGGCCATGGCAATTTTATCATTAAAACATGATGCAAAAGACTTTCTCTGGGAAAAGTCACTCATAGGTCTCTCAGCAGCCAAATCAAATGAAAAAATGAGGAAGAATAGATTACTGCAAACCTGGGTTTTTGGCTAGAGTAAAAACTAACCAAAGATGTCTTGGGCATGTTTGCTTCAGTGAATTTATGAGCCATGTGGGTCATGGACATAGCACGTGGAACAAATGGTGGAGAGAATGAGCTACGTTTGGTTTAAGTTGATGGATACTGAAGGCCCATCCCACCCTACTCGTGGTCTACCTTCGAGGATGCTATTTCTGACTTCTTACCAGGAGAAGTAAGGAAAGCCTAAACGATGCAGATACCATCATGATTATGTTTATTTGTCAATCTGTAATTCTTTTGTGGGTTTCCTTGTAGAAATTGGGAGGTTTGTCACAAAACTCTCTCATAGGCACCATTTGACCTCAGTGATGTCTCCATCACTGCTATTTGAGGCACTACCCAACCCTATGTCAGAATTCCAGTTTCCCCATGTTTGGGTATTTACTAATATAATGAATATACATGTATGTCTCTGTTAACAACTAAAAGTTAAATATATAGAATGTAACTTCCAAAATTGGTGTGGTATACATTTTATAAAAATTTAAGAAACATATAACTTGAGTTTTGCTTTTTGTTTTCTTTCCTTCTCTGTTGCCATGACCTTTAAGATTGGATACATTACAATCCATTGAGTTTGAAAATTTCCTTTCCCAAATATGTTTTTGTTCCCCTTTCTGATTTTTATCTCCTGGGAGTAGGATCTCTGATTGTCCAGTTCATTTCACTCAGAGAACATATATTTTCTACTTCTTTCATTCTTTTATTAGGAAAGTTAAGTTTTTTATTTATCTGTTTTTTTACTATTGTTGTTGTTTCTTTGTTTTTCTTAGTTCAGATCCTTCTCCAGATACTGAATCAGGCATGATTCTAGAAGGCAAAACCGGGAGCAGGAGGTGGCATTAGTCAATGACTAAAAATAACTGTTAAGTCATGTTACATAAATTCTTCAACGAAGAGCCATCAATGCTATTGGAAAAATCACAGGGTTGTTATTTTACTTAAGCTAAACAGAGGAAACTCCATCCAAATGGAAACTAATTGAAATGCCTTTTCAAAAATGTCTTTCGACTCTTCAAAATAAGGATTACAGAGACTGAACAGCTTATAAGTGTCTGTAAAGGTCATAGTTTAAATGTTCAGTCTCAGGCAGAGAAGAGTTTATATATAGAGAACTCTAGGCTCACTTAAAAAATGAACACGTTGCATTTGATTTTCATAATGACTTAAAGATTCTCTGGACATTGGCAGAACAGGTGAGTCAATCACAACCAACAGGTAAGTCAATCACAAATGACAAGATTCACACAATTTCTCAGGCAGACCACTTGATTTTTTATTACAACCAAACAATGTACAATGCAGTTGATCCATGAATGATAATTCAAACTTTTTTTTTGGGGGGGGCACTAAAGTCTGTTTGAATTTCAGTGTCCTAGATTTTAGTTCATGATACTGAATTCTTTCAACATCTCATATGACGTTTTAAGTTTAATTGTGTGGTTTCCTCAAATTCGTATGTTGCAATCTTAACCTCTAGTATCTCAAATGTGCCTGTATTTGGAGATAGAGCCTTCAGAGAGGTAATGAAGTCAAAACGAGTTAGGGTAGGCCCTAATCCAATCTGATGGGTGTCCTTATAAGAAGAAGAGATTAGGACACAGAGAAACACCAGGGGCCTGTGAGCACAGAGGAAAGATCATGTGAGTGCACAGTGAGAAATGTTTTTGCAGGTCTCAGAAGGAATCAAACCTTCCAACACATTGATCTTGGACTTCTAAATGTGAGAAGATAAATTCCTCTTTGCCACCTAGTTTGCAGTAATTTGTTATGGCAGTCCTACCAACCTAGCATGCCATACGTGTCAGCAAACTAATACTCTACCCATATCAGCCGTTGATTGGTCGTATCCATAAATTAGGATATGTTGGATTATGATTAGTAAGCAACAAATTAGAGCTAGTTGAATTTCCATATCCAGGATGGACTAAAATTTTGGACTAGAAATTTTATTTTTCCCTCTAAAGAATCTAGATGGAAGATTATATGGCAGTGATTAAGATGTGTATTTTCCAAGGGCACCTGGGTGGCCCAGTCGGTTAAGCACCAGACTGTTGGTTTTGGCTCAGGTCATGATCCCAGGGTCCTGGGATCGAGTCCCTTGTTGGGCTCGCCGCTCAGTGGGAGGTCTGTTTCTCCCTCTCCTTTTGCCCCCCCCCCACTCATGCTTGCACACACACACACTCTCTCTCAAATAAATAACATTTTAAAAAAGGATGTTTATTTATCAATGAAACAAACCTCCAATTCTACCTCTACATGTATCCTTTCATGAAGAAGAATTAAAGTTCCTTGTTTGGAGCAGTGAAAGTTTGCTCTTAGTAACATTAGTAAGATTAGCACCAGCTTTCCTTGTTTTACAGTTTACCACACGTACTTGTGAAGCCAGGCAGCCTTCTGCTTAGCACTTTCACTATTTAGAGAGTCCACTGTGTGAAATGTCTGGGTTCAGAATGATGGAGAAGTCCTATCGCCAGCTTTCAGGGTGGCCTGCAGGCGTGATCAGGACAGTGGGGGAACATCCAGCATCCGGACATCAGAGCACCAAACTGCTGCTTTAGTTCTTTGGGTCTCCATGGCCTTCAACTGTTCAGGTGCTATGTTGGAGTTCAGGTGTACTCCAAAGAAACAAATTATTATTAATATTATTATTTTTTTGGTCTCTGATTTTTATTTCAACTTAGCATGTGTCTAAAGGAGAATGAAGCCCTAGGAGGTTTCTTTACAGCTGTCAACGTTTGTGGGTTTGTTGAAACCAGGCACCATCTCCAGCATGTAGTCATCTAAGGCAAGTGACCTACGCTTCTGCAACTGCTCACTGCTCACTCTACCCAGCCCACACTCATCTTAAATTTTAACTGCATGTTGTATTATACCAATACCATCCAGAATATGTAAGATAAAGAGGTCTCCCACATGTTTCTGAAAGCACTTAACTCTCCTTTATCAGAGCATTTTGATGCTGGTCACAAAAATATATTCAGCCTAAACTCAGCAAAACAATTACATCTCTATCTCTATCTCTATCTCTATCTCTATCTCTATCTCTCCCTATCTCTATCTAGGGGAGGTTACAAGACTAAACAAGCAAACAGCAAAATCCCACAAAAAAAACAAAAACAAAAAGCAACACAACATTGACAACTTACAATTAAAGAACCAGACCCTCCCCCCCCCCCCCCCCCGAGAGAGAGAAAAAACAGGCAACTCTGAAGAGTTTTGGTACCAGGAGCAGCTGGAATTCTGTCAGGCATTGTGGCTGGATTTAATTAGCTTCAACTGGCCTCAGTGTCTTCAAGACCCTCATACGATTCTAGTCTAGGAAGGTTCTGGGCCCCTGAGTATATGGGTTCCCTGCTCCCTCTTTGGTTGGAGAGGGCAAGGTACGCTGAGTTAACAGTTCCATCCCACTTATGCAATGAGGTAGAGAGCATCTTCCCCCCAACCCCCCGCCCCAAATCATGATGTAATGTCAAAGGCAGGGGAGAGGAAGAGTGACAGCCAGATGGCAACAGACGGCCACCCCAAGCCTCTTGACCAGAGTGAGTTGCATTTGAGCATCACCTCTGTGGTTTGGGCATTTGCTCACTTTAGTGAGCAGAGCTCCTAGGTGCTTCTTTTCAACTTATGGACAGAAAATGTCCCTTCTGTCATGTTCTCTCTATAAGGGGGTCCATTGGCTGCTCTCAGGGACTACTCTGGATGCTCCATCTCAGTACATCTGGCCCTGAATTTATGGCATACTTGTTCTAAAGCAAGCTGAGATCTTTTGGCACCATGAAAAGCTCGTTCATGTAAATATGATTATTAATAGTCATCATCGGAAATGAGGAACATCTTGATAGCATGAGAGAAAGAGGAACCAGTTCTGGTTGGGTGCCAAGTGTAGCAGCTGCATGGAGCAGACCTGGAGCTCCAAGCTGCCAGACATGTTGGAGAGCTGTTCCTTACTTTGGCATTTTGGTAGCATTTCCTAGCAGGTGGCAGAGGCCTGGGAGGTTCTAGGTGTTAGAACATGGATCTATGAGCTTTAGGACAAAGTAAGCTTTTTCCTTAAGCTCACTGTGTCTGTAAAAATTCCCAAGGGCCACGTTCTGTCCTTCTGAGACTTCCAAATGAGAATGTGTGTTCATGAGGCAGAATATTTCAGACTTTCTTGGCTTTAGAGGCAGGAGCCCATTTGGGTCTCTTCTTTCTGGTACTCCAAAGGTCCAGAGAGTTGGGGGTACAAATGGAGGGAGATCCACCTGTGAGTGAGAATCATGCAAAGTCACAAAAAGTGACCTTTCTTATTATGAATAAACTGATCACAAAATCCAGTCAAACATAGCAAAATGACGTTGTCTTAGTTATTGGGCTGTTGCATGATGTTTAAAGCATCCAACACTCAAAGAAGAAAAGCAGTTATATTGAATACAATAGTATGAAGCAAAGCCATAATACTCAATGTGGTATTTGGTTTAACCTTTGGTCTACTGAGAAACTTGTGAATGGAACCAAGAGCTTCATGGCTGGAGTCATGGAAATGAGGGTACACGGCAGAGGGAGATTTTGCTCAGAATTTCTTGTAGCACCTAGGTAACTTCCTGCTTCCATGGGATAGATGGAGAGAGATTATAGAGCACCTAGAAGCAGGAGAAGATCACAGGGTGCCTCTAAGGAGACCATGAGCTTTTCTGCTGTAAGCAACATGGCTCTGTTTGGTGGTACCAGCAAACCCAAACAATGGGAATGGACATGGACAGCAGAAGTGTATTCAGGGAGGATCTGAGCAGCTAGTATAGATCAGAGAACAAAGTTCTGGGCAAGCTAGAAAGACAGGGTTCTGCTCCTAGAAACATTGTCCAAAGCAAAATTCAGGGATGGAAGTCCAGGAAGGGAAACTCCTTATTGCCCAGCATTTTCTCTGTCCCCGGGAACTTGGTTGACATTTAATGACAGAGATTTTCCGGCGAGATTTTTCAGTTCCAAGGAAATTTGGTGCTTATTAGTTTTGAGTCTGAAAGTGTGGAGGAAATCTTATTTTCTTAGAAGGGCAATATCAGCCCCCCTTGCTAATAACAGATTTGCTTTTTGTTGGGTGAAAAATTTGATAAGGGAGAGAAGCCCTTCCACAACCACTCCCCACAAGAACAACAGCAAAGGGGGCATGCTTCTGTAATAAAAAGGAAGTCTCAGGGATCACTGAGGGACAGAGGCCCTAAACTCTAAGGCTGTTTTTCCTCCCTGGTAGGAAAGGGCCAGAATTCAGAGCAATAGAGGGGATTTTGCCTGGGGTGATGATGAAGGGAGTGGGTAATGAAATGAAGTGGGAGCACTTAGAGAGGAAATATTCAAAGGTAGCCTGGAAGTGTTTCATGGAGATTTTATTACATTTTATTTCTAATTCTCTTCCCGATATCTTCGTGAAATTTTCAAGAGAATCTAAATGACTTTGCCAAAAACAAACAAACAAACAAACAAACAAAACCCCTACTGTGTGGCTGGCTATGTTTGGAAGATGGGGCAGTGGCTGTTGATCTTATGGTGCTGTGGTCGTGTGTGTGGGGTGGGGCTGGGGGAGTGGGTTGAGAAGCCAAGACCACCCATGAGAGACCTGGCGCGTCTGACCACACCATTTTCACCAGCTGTCGTTGTGCCAGGCTCCATGCTAAGATTTAAAAAAAAAAAAAATGTTATCTTGTTTAATTTCAACAACAATCCAGCAAGGCAAGCACTATTGTGTTTTTTGTTAAATCTGTGTCAGTAGCCTCCCTCCTCAGATAAGAGGCTGTGAACATCTCACTGGCAGGATGTGTTTTTTCTTTGTATCTCTATTGTCCATTATTAAGTATGAAGGTTCTCATGAATATTTGCTCAGTTGAATTGAACAGCAAGAGAGAGGATTGAAAATGTAGATTGAAGCTAGATTATGGAGCTTTGACTGACACATCAAGGTTGGGTTTTGTGTTAATTGTTGCGGTCGTTGGGGATGTGACAGGGTGAACCAACAGCATGGAAGGGTTGTTTTTTGTTTTTTGTTTTTTGTTTTTGTATGTTTGTTTGTTTGTTTATTTGTTTAATTATGTTCGGTTAGCCCCATATAGTACATCACTAGTTTTTGATGTAGTGTTCATTGATTCATTAGTTGCGTATAATACCTAATGCTCACCACAACATGTGCCCTCCTTAATTCCTATCACCCTGTTACCCCCTTCCTCCACTCCCTTTCCCTCTGAAACCCTCAGTTTGTTTCCTAGAGTCCATAGTCTCCCATGGTTTGTCTCCCTCTCTGATTTCCACCCCTTCATTTTCCCCTTCCTTCTCCTAATGTCCTCCATGCTATTCCTTATGTTCCACATATGAGTGAAACCATATGATAACTGACTCTCTCTGCTTGACTTACTTCACTCAGCATAATCCCCTCCAGTTTCATCCATGTCAGTGCAAACGGTGTGTATTCATCCTTTCTGATGGCTGAGTAATATTCCATTGTGCATATGAACCACATCTTCTTTTTTTTAAATTTTATTTTATTTTTCCAGTGTTCCAAGATTCATTGTTTATGTACCACATCTTCTTTATCCATTCATCTGTTGAAAGGCACCTTGGCTCTTTCCACAGTTTGGCTCTTGTGGCCATTGCTGCTATGAGCAGTGGAATAATGTGCCCATTCTTTTCACTACATCTGTATCTTTGGGGTAAATACCTAGTAGTGCAATGGCTGGGTCATAGGGTAGCTCTATTTCTAACTTTTTGAGGAAACTCCATACTGTTTTCCAAAGTAGCATGGAAGTTTTTTGTTCAAAAAGTCCATCCAGGGGGGGCCTCGGTGGCTCAGTCTGTTAGGCATCTGACTTGATTTCAGCTCAGGTCATGATCTCAGGGTTGTGAGATCAAGCCCCATGTCAAGGATCTATCCAGGGCCTGCTTGAGATTCTCTTTTTCCCTCTCCCTCTGCCCTTTCTGCACCCCTAAAAACAAGAAAGCTACTCTATTTGCTTTGGCTTAAAAGCTTCAGCAGGTGAGAGTTAGATCTTAAAGCTCTAGCTGACACAGCACTCTATCTGGTATGAATATACTATGTTGACATGTTATTTTTGATGACTGGCTATAATGTCAAGGGTGAGTTCAAATGGTATCTAGAGCTAGTTGCCCTTTGAGTTGTCTTTTGGTTTATAAAAGAAAAAAGGTACAATAAAACCTATTAAAACAAAGCTTATTTTTAATGACGATCTTTCTACAAAAAAATAAATGTTTGCTGGGCAATAGATAATATGAATTATTCTTCTGGCCATTAGAAGAAGGGCATGGTTTAACGTAGTTCTTTACATCTCTTTCTACTATGGTGTCTTCTTCAAGTCTCCATTTGTTTATCTTGTTTAATTTGGCACAAATAGAAGAATCAGAGAACTACAGAAATCACTGCTGGTGCAGAAACACAATCCAACGTATCCCAACTTCAGAGTCTGCCTAGACAGTAATAAGAGTACCCAAGTTATTTCAGTTTTTCTAAGAACTTAATAGAAACTATATATTTTGCTATGATAAGATCATGCAGGCTAACTGAAATTTGCTTATTTACTTCTGGCAAGAATTTCATCAGCCCTATGTGCTCACCTTGCTCATCTCTTGCTGATTGGAGGCTCTGATTAGCAGTTACATACATCTTTTAGTTAAGAAATGAGAAGAAAACAGAATTATTATTTTATAAGCAGCTCTTTGGTGGTAAAAATATTTTCATACAACTGTTCCCTGAGGAACAGGCATATAAAAATGACCTTCACAGGGGCACCTGTGTGGCTCAGTGGGTTAAAGCCTCTGCCTTCCACTCAGGTCATGATCCCAGGGTCCTGGGATGGAGCCCCGCCTCGGACTCTCTGCTCAGCAGGGAGCCTAGCCCCCCCCCTTCTCTGCCTGCCTCTCTGCCTACTTGTGATCTCTCTGTCAAATAAATAAATAAAATCTTTAAAAAAAATTTGCTGAAAAGTGATTTCATCTACTCCTTTCACTTTTATTGATGGTGGATTGAGGTCTGAGGGTGAAGTTGGCCCCAAGGCCAGGAGGCCAGCCTCTTTCTCACCCCATCACGTGTTTCATCTATCAGGGCTTCCTCAGATCCTTCGTTGAGCTGGTAGGAAGCGCATCTCCCCAAATAGGTTTGTTCAATGTGAGGTGCTGGGAATAGCCAGTGATCCCTATACCGAGGAATGCAAGGTAACTCTAAACTTTGCTGTGAAGGAGAGGAGAAAGCAAGGGGGTCAATGCTCAGAGACAAAGACCCTTTGCTCTTCTCTGCTCCCGCCTTTCTTGGTCCTTCAGGATAATCATGACTCTTAACCACCGTTTCTCAAGCACGTGTTGTGTACCAAGGGGACTTACTGGAACTAAGAGGATCTGTTTACAGGAAAGATACTATAGGATAACCTGCGTGTTCTACGAGTTCTGCGAAACATAGCCTAGGGGACAATGCGCACGTGTCTTAGATCATAGGGCGGCAGTTTGGGCTAAGAAAGCTTCCCGGGAAGGCAGCTCTGGGGGAGGGGGCGTTGCGGGCATTCCTACAGCCCAGCGGTCACGACCGCCTCGGCATTCCAAAGGCCTACGCCCTTCTCCGAAACCTTCCTTCACCCTCGGTGGCCTCTGTGTTACATTTTAGCAAGCTAGGCTTGCTAAAATTTATGGATGATTTCACCCTCTGCATGAAACCCAACAGCGAGGAATCTAGAGTCCCCAAATTCTGTCCCTGCGTCCTGCCACTTCTGGTTTTTCAGTGACTCTAAGGCGATGCCAGCTCCCGTCTTGGGTACAATGGGGCAGGGGATTAAAGGCTACTGGGTGAGTGGACCTTGATGTAGTTGAGGTGAAGACGGAAGGCCAGAAGCATTTGCTAGACACCAGGTGGGACGTCCTTTCCTTGTCCTCGAGGCTTTGTTTGGACACCTCCTGCCCCTGCTCCTGTCTTACCCCCCTCCCCCCCAACCCCCCTCCCCTCCGCACGCCTATCACTGCCTTGCTGCTGGGGCTGTCTGCGAGCGTCCTGCTTTCTTCCGGGTCCTGGGAGCCTGAAACACAGGAGTCCTCATCAGAGAGAGCAGTCTGTTTGTCAGCACATCTGCCTGGGCAGAGTGGCTTCAAATCACTTTTAAATATTCTTTTAACCAGTATTTCTCCAGTGTAATGAAGGAAAATATTGAAAAAGAAAAATACGCTTCTTAAGGGAAACAAATTGCTGTGATTTGAATCAAAGGAAGGCACACAGCCAGCCTGTATTTCAGCAAGACAGATCCCATGTAAATTGCCGCTAATTCTAGAAAATGGAATGTAGTAGACGCATGACTGGTCTCTGAAGTAGAAGAATGACACGCGTGAAATACTGACCTTTTGGATGATGAAACAGAAGATGTGAAACATACTCGCCTCTAGTTTCCTAAATAAACTCAAGGTCTCTGCAGCATGAAACAGAGATTTAGGAAAAGCTACAGTAAGTGAAATAGGAGGGAAATGCAGCGACATTGTATCCTTTTTCAAAAGAGAGAACACACATAACCATGACACATAACACATAACACCTGTTGTATCCTTTTTCAAAAGAGAGAACACGCATAACGATGTCACCTCCCTAACCCAGTGTCTGAGGTACAGAGAGTCCTCCTCCCCAGGTAGCTCATCATTCGCATTCACCGTCACATGTCTGCCCAGGCCCATGACATCCATGGAGGATTTGGCCAAGGAAGGGATTTACGTCTTCTGTTCTTGGCTTTTTCACTTGGGATGGGAAGTTCATTTTTCAAAATAATTGTTAGGTGCAATTTAGGAATGTTGATTTCAGCCAGACTCATCTGCTCGTTGGAAAACAAATGGGGGAGGTCTCCCCAGAGGCACTGCAAAATCTACCTTGCTCAACCGTGATCGAAGGGATAAGTGTCCTTCCTCACTGGCACATGCCATCTGGAAGGTAGATAGCAAGAATAAAAGCAGAGCACTGGTCTGCCCTTGTTCTGCCTTGGGATGCCCTAGATAGTCTTTGGCATCTACCAAATCAGAGCTTGCTGCTTTTTCCTTTATGCACAAATACTTTATGCTTTTTCCATACCATTTCACATGCAAATTTGAAAGCTGTGGATAGACTTTTTTTTTTTCCATGCGATGCAACCTAGAGGACTATTCAAAGGAACTCTTTCCTAATGTGATTACCAGCTCTCTAATTTGACTGAGAATTTTTTTAAATTGATAAAATTAGAATAAATAGTAAATAAAGCATTATGGCATCAAAATTCTATGTGCCAAATAATATAGCAACAGACTCATGACTTGTAAGTTGTTTATAATATGAACATGGCTGAAGTGGGATATTTTAATTATAAAAGTCATTCTGGAAGATAAAATAAGGACACACAGAAGTTGAATAATGATAATGCAAGATTAAACATTGTACTCCCAAAAGCAAGAATATATTTCTTTTGAAATATATGAAATGGAACATTTTTGAAATAGGCCAAATTATTCACATATAAATAGAACAATAATGAATAATACACATTATAATATTGTCAGATTTTAACAAAATAAAAAAGAAACAAATAATATGAACTTTATTTTTCTTATTTTTTCTTTTTTTAAAAAGATTTTGTTGATTTATTTGACAGAGAGAGACACAGTGAGAGAGGGAACACAAACAGGGAGGGAATGGGAGAGGGAGAAGCAGGCTTCCTGCCGAGCAGGGAGCCCGATGTGGGGCTCGATGTGGGGCTCGATCCCAGGACCCTGGGATCATGACCTGAGCCTAAGGTAGACGCTTAATGACTGAGCCACCCAGGCAGCCCAAATAATATGAACTTTGAATCTTTTGATGACTTGGAAACCAAAATGATAAATTTACGTTTTTGTAGCATTGTGAAGAGCATTCCTAATAAGGATGTATGGAACATGTGAAAGAATTTGGAAAGGAACAGCACATAAAGGTTAAAGATTTAAGATAAACTATAATATAGTCAAATAAATTTCAAAATATATACAAAGCAGACAATTATATGAAAAAAGATTATGAACAGATAACTTACAAAAGAGGAACTACAACGCTTTAAAAACAGAAAAATGATCAACTTTACTTATAACTAAAGGAATGCAAACTAAAATCATAAAGAAAGCTTTTTTGTTTGGTTCGTTTTTTAACTTGTTAAGAAAAAGATTTTATTGAAAATACCCAATGCTAATGATGCGGTATTTTCATACTTTGTTGCTGACTGTATACTTTCACAATCCTTTCTGGAGACAATTTGGCACCATGTACCAAGACTCAGAAAAGCCCTCATATCTTCTGAATACTCCTCAGTCAGGGAATATTTTCTAAGGTTAAAACATATTGGGAAACTAGGGGATGATTATTCTTACACTCTTTGCCGTATTTATGTCAAGGTTGTTTGGGGGAAATTCTTAAGTGGAAAAGGCATTCTGGACAGTCCCTCAGGAACTGGCTCAGAGGATAGTCTGTGGTCAATGCCAAACCACAGAAAGAGGGTGAGATCAGACAATGATGAAAGGAAGGGTATTGCCAAGATCCAGCCCCAGCACATGGTATGCGGAGTCCCAGGAGTAGAGGAGTCTTTGGAATGACCACAATGGATCTACTTCCTTTCTGGGGACTTTCTAGGTGGTAGTCATGAGCATTCACTTGGACAATTAGCTGTGTACTCTGTGTAAACTTACTGTGCTCAATTTTTTCTTATAAAGTAGAGATAAAAATAGTGCCTGAAGTTGTTGACAGCACTAAGAAACTAGTACACATCAGATGTATCCAGTGCATGACACGTTTTGATCATGAACTAAACCTTGGCTTTTACTAGTTGTGATTCATCTGTTGGAGACTTGGGAGACCACGTCCCAATATATTGATTGCTTGGATGAGTCCAGATACATTAGTTAATCTCTCAAAGGGCTATGCTAGATTAGATATCTCTCAGGTGTCTCCAGCCTTAGAGGTCTATTTATGAGACAGTCCTGTATAGCCTCGCATCAAAGGGCTAAAACTATTAGAGCCAGATACACTGAGGTATGAAACCCAGCTATGTCCATTTCTAGCAATGTGATTTGGGGCATAATATTTAACCTGTGACTCAGTTCCATCATTTGTAAAATGGGGCTACCAAGAGTTCCTACCTCGTAAGATTCTTGGAAGGAGTCCAGGAGATGGTGGGTTCAAGTCACACAGCAGAGTGGCTGGCAAATGTAAGTGTTTGACAGAAAGTAGCTATTGCAATGATTCTAGCATGTTTCGATTATGTCACAGTTTTCTGGCATTGGTGGAGACATTAGATATATAGTAAGCATTCTAATTTCAAATAGTCTACCCATCGTCCACATTAAACTATGTTTTCTGGAGAGAATTCAAATATTTTATGGTTGAATTTCCAGCTAACAGGTAGGTTCAAATTTCTGACTAATGCTGGTGTGTTTTGATTTGGGGCCTCAGAAAATGAAGTTA
The DNA here is from genome assembly GCF_010015895.1 of Lontra canadensis. Classification (NCBI taxonomy): domain Eukaryota; kingdom Metazoa; phylum Chordata; class Mammalia; order Carnivora; family Mustelidae; genus Lontra; species Lontra canadensis. Next base: position 9,347,956 of record NW_022631007.1, on the reverse strand, counting down.
GTTCTTCCAGATCATTCATGGTACTGGAGGAGGGGTTAAGGATGTTGGGTGTCAGTGAAGTTCAAACATAATAATATACTCTGGGAACTACTAGAGAATGAATGGAAATGGATTCACTAATTAACATTATCAGGTGGAATCCGTTACAGTGGGGTCTTGTGTTTGGAATCAGCCGGTTCTACGGAGTTCTACGGAGCTCCACCACCCATGATGCAGCACCGGCTTCTACCAACTGAAGAATCATTATTATTATTTTTTAAAGATTTTATTTATTTATTTGACACAGAGATAGAGATCACAAGTAGGCAGAGAGGCAGGCAGAGAGGGGCGGGGGGAAGCAGGCTCCCTGCTGAGCAGAATGCCCGATGTGGGGCTCAGTCCCAGGACCCTGAGACCATGACCTGAGCCAAAGGCAGAGGCTTTAACCCACTGAGCTAGCCGGGAGCCCCTGAAGAATCATTATTTTATGGGACGAAGTTTCCTATTTCAAGACCTCCTCTGCCTTATGCTAACATTAGAACATAAAATAACTTCAAACCCCACTCCTCCAATCCTCCCCAGCCTGTCCCACCTTTACCCACCATATTCGTTGTTAGGGATCCCGGAAGGGCAAATCACACAGCTAGTCCCTGCTCTAAAAATAGATTTGAATGATGGCCAAAGACTTCAGAACAGGCATAGGTATTAAAGGATTCCATTAGTGTTATTGATGTGCCACATTATACACTTTTAATGGGATCATTAGCCAAAGAAGAGAAAAATAAAATTTTAAAGCTGGAACAAAGCTTAGAGGTAAACTAATCCAAATAAATTATTTTACCAATGAGAGAAATGAGGAGTGAAGTGACTTTCTGCAAGTCACACAGTGGTGGTGCTGGTGTTAGTACCCAGTCTTGGGCTCAACATGCATGGGGGTCCTTAGGGATTCCTGAAGATCAGAAGTATTCCCCTACATTTCACGATGACAGTCCAGTGTCTGGGTTATTGAAGGAGCAAGAGATGCTTATAAAATGTATGAACTCGTGTAAAATATATCATAGAAAAAAAGCAGGGGCTCTGTTGTTATTCTTTTTTTTACCATTATTAATGAGTCTTTTGGGGAAAAATATCTTGAAATTGTTGAATGATGGATATCTGCCCTGAAGCTTAATATTGAAAAACTCAGTAACTCTTCAGAGACTAAAACTGCCTAAGCATTGCCACTGTGTCTCTTAATTCCACACCATGTTCTCTCATCTGATTTTTAGCTGCATTGGAAGAGTAGATATCAGGGAAGGAAAGATGAAAAAGTTGACTCACCGCAGGTAGCCCAAGACAAGCAAGAGTGACCATCTGCTGACTGTGACAATCTCAGTGGGAAGGTAAATGGAGAGCTCAAAGCTTGTGTATTGCTAGCCGAAGAGAATGTGACCTTACATAAAAATATTCAAGATTATAAAAATAGGGACCTTTTGTGTGCATTCGTATTGACTTGTGTTTATTTACAGAGATAGTGGGAATATTTTTACAGTTTTCATCATTAATGATTTTCTGGAATCATGATTGAACTCAGGTCTATCTGACTCTGGCGTCTGAGCTCTTCCCTGCTAGAGAAGGTTGAGAACATTGCAGCACAAGTGAAAGACAATTAAAAATCACCTGTAGAACCATCATCTAGAGATAGCCATTATCAATAATGGGTAATGGGGTAGATTTGTTCCTTTGGTTATTTTTTCCTTGCCTTAATTTTGTTTTTCTGTCTGAGCTTCTACCTCTATGCCCATCCTTATCTCTATTCCTGTGTAATTTTTTGCAGACCAAAGATAGAAATAAACCTGGGGGATAGAGATAGGCAGACTAGGTGTGTGTGTGTGTGTGTGTGTGTGTGTGTTGTTTGTGGGGTAGGGTGTAGGAAACGCAGGACCTGGGAATGATGGGAATCTTTAACAGTGAGAACACTTTTTTGGAAGTGATGCTTTTTGTCCCCTCCACTTTAAAAAAGATTTAATTTAATTTATTTATTTGAGAGAGAGAGAGAGCACACACACACACACGCATGAGTGGGGAGAGGGGCAGAGAGGGAAGCGGACTCCCCACTGAGCAGGGAGCCCACTGGACTTGACTTCAGGACCCTGAGATCATGACCTGAGCTGAAGGCAGACACTTACTTAACCGACTTAGCCACCCAGGCACCCCTGGACAAGATGCTTTTCAACCATTGTGCAGACGATGAGGAAAAGATGTTAGGGAATTCTGGGTGAAGTGTTGTGGGAATATGTTTGGCCTCATGATGTTACGTATGCACACAGCCAGGTGTGTGCACGTGCACACACACAGAGCCCAGCGAACGTTTCAGGAAGCAACACTTGCCTTTATTATGTGTGGTGCACTCTGGTCTTTTCTGTTCTCTTTCTTATTGCATGTATTTATTTTTTTGCAATGCTGAATGGGACTCATTAAGCTGATTTCACAACCGATGAAAGGTGGGTTGAAAGCCCTGAGTTCGGAGTAGAGGAACTGGAGTGCTCAGATGGGAAATGGTGGTGCAAGGGCATGCTGTCCTTTCACGTGTGTCTTTTCTGAAGAGCAGGGGCGGAGGGCAAAGAGATCCCCCAGCAACCAGCGCGGGGCTGCAGTTCTGACCTTACTGGAGCACCAGTGGAATGCTCGATTTGGATGTTTACTTTTTTTTTCATGTTGAGTGTGAATTTAGCTTTAGTTAGGGGAAGTGAACACAGAAATATATTGGGAAAAACAGGTGGAATAATATTAAGAAAATATTATTATAAGTTAAAATTCCAGCACTGTGTTTGCCCCCTGGACCAGTGAGTACAGAAACACCAGAAGGGCCCAGAATAGAATTGTAATCGCACCCCAGTGAGTTCCGTAAGCATGGAGTGGCTGTTCAATTTACCTGTGCACGCTCACCCCCATGGTTCTTCAGTCAAAGAGGATCTACTCATGCACAGTGGATAGCAGTAAGGGAAAGAGGCAGGGTCCAAAATTACATATGTACTCGAATCTAAAATATAAATATTTATGCGAATCATTTTTCTACTTGTACTTTCCAACTTTTAAAAATTCTGCAAGTGTTACTTTGTGTAATCAAAAGCAAAAAATGAGGTTTTTTTTTTTTTTCTCCTCTAATGACTTTTGAGGTGTTCATGCTTCTGCGCCCTTGTAGTTTGGTAAACTATTAAATGCCTATAAAACTAAAAAAAAAAAAAAAAAAAGGAAATCGTCATGGTTAATCTTAAAATTGTCTCTTAATTTTTCCGTAAGTCTGTATCGGTGACAGGTTGACGGGTGGCAACTACAGCCTAGGCCTCTGCATTCACAAAAGGGTCTTGTGACCTGAGGATGTTGTTGCCACCAGGCCTCCACGAGGGCCCATGAGTTAGTTTCAGAAACAGTTGGATTTTGGTGATTTCTTGGTGTGATTGGACAGCATTCTCACTATTTCTCTGCTTATCTCAGGAGCAAGCACCAGAAAGATTCTTTTATTAAAAATTTTTTTCTTGTAATTTATTCGAGAGAGAGAGTGAGAGAGCATAAGCAGGGTTGGGGGCAGAGGTGAGGGAGAAGCAGACTCCCCATGAGCAGGGAGCCTGATGCGGGGTTCCATCCCAGGACTCTGAGATCATGACCCAAGCCAAAGGTAGACACTTAACACACTGAGCCACCCAGGAGCCCCAAGATTCTCTTTTTATAGCTGGAGTCTACATAATTACATGTGCGTGCAGACGTAGTCCCATGACATAGTGATTATCCCCACAAAGCACCAACTAGGGATCGAATCCCTTGTTTTCCATTCCTTTTACTGCTTCCATGAAAGACTTTGACCATCAATGCGTTTCACTATAATTAAAAGGATTCTGTTTCCTGTTGTAGGAAACAAACAAACAAACAAACGGTATACATGTTTTTGAAAACAAAAACCACAATGTCAGCAGCACGTCATTTTAAAATTTAAATTTCTGGAAGCTTCTAGAAATATCCTCTGTGAAATGTTGAAATGGGCCCTGGGTGCTATTTGGTATGTGGAGAAAGGGGGCCAGAAGCAGACGTAATTGTTCTGTCTAGGAAAGGACTTGTTGGTTCTACCCCAGCAGAGCAGCTAATACGCGTGCGCCCTGAGTTAGCGGAAATCAACCTCACGAAATCCTCATTTTATACACTTTTGTAACTTTAAGTCTGCCTGATCTCTCAGGTCAAGTTCTCTGGGACACAGACGCTAAGCAGAGAATTATGAACAAGGGTTTATTGAGGAGTTCTGTAGGGAACCATACCTGGAAGGGGCAGAAGCAAGACTGGGCAGAGGAAAAGCAAGTTTGAGGAGTTTTGACTCATCACCACCTTAAGAAGAAGTAAAATATTTCCATCATGCTAGAAAGATCTCAGATCCATTTGTTTCTAATTACTGACTCCACCACTGCCCCCTGCCCCCCCCACACCCCCGGCACTAAGAAACCACTGATTTTCTTTCTGTCAGTACATGTCTGCAGACAAGCTCTGCCTTTTCTAGAATTTGACACAAATGGAACTATACAGTCTACAGTATTTTGTGCCTGGCTTCTGAATGTTATTAAGATCCATCTATAGTGTTGTTTATTCTAGCACTTTACTCCTTGTTGCTGTTGAGAAGTAGTGTCTTGCTGAAAGGATAAGTCAGTATGGGTAACTATTTACCTGTTGATTGATATTTGGGTTGTTTTCAGTTTCGCTGATCAATAAAGCTGCTATAAACACTTATGTACAAAACTTTGTGTGTCCCTATGCCCTCAGTTTTCTTGTGTATGTATCTAGAAGTGCAGTTGCTGGGTTGTGTGAGGAGTAGGTTTGACTTTATAAGAAACTGCCAGACTGTTTTCTGAAATGGTTGTGCCATTTTATACCCCAAGCAGCAACGCTGAAGATTACTGGTTGTCCCAGAATTTTCCTCTAGATTCTTGAGGTGGAAACTTCAGATAATCTTTCTATATACACATTTATTTTTATTTTTTAAAAAGATTTATTTATTTCAGAGAGACAGCGAGCACACGCCCACAAGCTGGGGGAGGCAAGGGAGGAGTGGAGAGAGAGAATCTTCAAGCAGACCCCCAGATGAGCACGGAGTCCAACTTGGGGCTCGATCCCACAACCCAAGAGATGGATCCCACAATCCATGAGATCATGACCTGACCGGAAACCAAGAGTCAGACGCCTAACCAACCAAGCCACCCAGGTGCCCCTAAATACAAGCCTTTAAAACTATAAATTCCCCTGTAAAGGCTGCTTTAGCAGTGGGTAACAATTTTGATAGACTGACGTTTACTATTACTTAATTTAAAATATTTTAAAATTTTCTTTGTGATTTCTTCTTCGATTCACAGGTTATCTGACAGTGTGTTGTTTACTTCCCAAATATTTGTGCACTTTTCCAGGCATTTCTCTGTTATTTCCTTCTGAGCTATTTCTGTTGAGGTCGGAGAATACACTGTCTACGATTTCAGTTCTTTTCAAGTTACCGAGGTTTGGGTTATGGAGCAGCCTAGAGTCTATATGGGTTAATACTCATGTTCACTTAGGAAGAATGTGTATTCTGCTTTTCTTGAATGCAGCATTCCATAAAAAATTGATTGTATTAAAATAGTTACTTTGCAAAGCAGAGCTCAATACATCTCGAGCAAAGAGAGCAGCACTTCTCCTGGTTCAGAGGGGTTGCAGAATCTGGGAATTCAAGATTTCCAAAGGCATCGATCTGTGTTGCCAGCCTAAGCCTCAGGGTCTTGCTCCTTCCCAAACAGGGTGCTGACCTTGGCACAGAACTTTCTGGAGTGGAGAATTCAATCTCCTCTGGAGCTCCTCTCTGTGTATAAACGATTCCTGGCCCGATACTCTGCTTTCTCCTCCATGTAGATGCAGGTGATGTGAGTCTCTCTTTATTCCGGGAAGGGGGCACCCAGGCTTTCACACCTTCCTGTAATCAGCAGCTGTGTATCTTTATCTTACCCTAATGGAGCCACAGTGCTCAGCACCAGTCATCTGATTCCATAATCCTTATAATTACTGCTTCCCTAAACCTCTCTAATGCCTGAGACATTGCACCCATCAGCACATTCCTTTCCATTTGTATCCTGTTTCAGTTCACTGCCAGGGAAAGTCATAACAATCGCCCTGCTACAGTGCTTTAGAGATGATCAGTGTCCTGTCCATTGCCATCTGGTAGGTGGTCCGTGTCCCACCCCCCCATGTAGAGTCTGTAAGCAAGTGAAGGAGGCAGCTTTGAACAAGAAGAGAAGGTGAACTGGGAGGCAGCTGCCTGCAAGGCTTTGGCTGATCCAGTAGGAGGCGTTAGGGCGGGAATGACCCTCTACAATCCCACTATCGTCCCCATCCCCATACAATCAGCCCCATCCCCATTTTCACCTCTATATCGACCAGTCTTGGAAGTGGGCTGCCCCATGGAGGGAGCATAACCTCGGGCAAGGCAAGTCAGCTTCCTTTGGCTGAAGGCGATGACCAGGGAGGGACTCACGTATGGGGGCCAAAAGCTCCCAACACCGGCCAACACTCCTGGCTGCTGAGGCAGGGAGAGCAGTGATCCCGAGGGGCATATCTGGACAGCACATTATAACATCCACTATGACGTTACTCATCAGTAATTTCTGAATGCTGACTGCTCTTCAGGGTGGTCATTAATGGCACCCTCCTCCTTTTCTCCATCACTGAACTATGGCCAGTAAAAATGGGACACGGAACACAGAGACACAGTCTTGGCACTAATCCACTTACAACTCCAGGTGGTTTGTTCAAGATGAAGATTCAGTTTTCTCCTCCTTTCTCCAGTTCTTCATCCAGAAGGCCACCCACTCTATGCCTCTCCCTCATGGTTTTACTGGAACAGTTCTGGGAATCTCCGAAGAAAGGGCTGGTCTGTCCAGTAGAGCAAGTTTTGCATCACACTGTTGTACCCAGAGACATTGAGACCAGCAGGGCCAGTGTAGACTGAGATGCTTTCTTACCATGGATGCTCTTTCCAGGACTCATTTCTACAAGTTATGTCCAACACATTTTCCATAGGGTTTAAGATAAGTAATTCTTGGCTTTGATGATGGAAGTGGGAAGAAATAGAGAAAAAAATAGAAATGAAGAAAAAACAAGAGCCTGGTTTTGTGTGAAGTTGGCTCAGATGGAGAAGTGGGGAGGTGGGAAGAGAGCATAAGGTGTGGCTTCACACGAGCCCGGCCAGGAATGTGTTTGGGACCACGTGGCTCATCGGTGAGTGAGGACTATGGGAAAGGGCAACGAGGACCCTGAGAAGCCAGTCTGCGAAGAACGTGGTAGCATACACATGCTAAATTGTCTGTGCTAAATGTGGGAAAGGCAGATCTGAGCCCCAGCCTCCATTCCTGTCCACTCCCCCAGGTTCTGGCTGGAATAGGAGCTGTACTCACCTGTCCCAAAGGAGGGAGAGCACATTACTGACATGGGCGGTATCTCAGAGAGGTTGACAAGGACTGTGGAAAAGCTGATATGTTCAAGTTTGTAGCAAATTGCACAAGAAGAGATCGTTGTATGTCTGGAGCAGAGCCTGGGTCCTACTAGAAGGACCTACTAGAAAAGTGAGCAGGGATGATGTGGCACATGGTCTAGTACAATCTGAGGCTAGGACAGACATATGCATGAGAGAAGAGGGAGAGAGAGCAAGAGCAGAACACAAACAGGACATAAGGCTTCATGTTGGACAATGGGGTTTCACATTGGTGGAACTTTGATAAATCTGTCAGGAACTATTAAGAAGGATTCAAGATTTAGTGGGCAAGTTTAACCCTTACTCGTTTTCTGTATTAATTATCTACAATTACTTAATAAGTCACCCCAAAACACAGGGTTTAAACAAAAAAACCTATGTTATTTGCTTACGATTCTGTGGGTCACCATTTGGGCTGGTCTCAGCTAAGCACTTTTTCTGGTGGGCTCACTTGGGTCACCCACATGGCTGCTGTCCTTGAGCGGTATGACTGACCTGGTTGTTCTAAGCTGACCTCACTCATGTTGTTGCTTGGCCGCCTTTCACATGGTTCTCACCTTAAGGAGACTGGTTTAGGCTTCTATTTGCCATGATCTCAGGTTCCAAGAGGGTGAACAGTAGGAGCTGCAAGGTCTTTCATGGTTCATGCTTGGAAAGTCCATGATGTCACATCTGCACCCTTATGTTGATCAAAGCAAGTCCCACGTCTACTGAAGGAGGTCACCAAGAGACACCTGACGGCAGGCTGACCCTTGAGCTAGAAACCCCCTCCCCTGTTCTTGGAATGTTCTCTGCCCACCGTCCCCACTTTGGGGACTGTTCTCAAGGATGCAACCTCGAGAGAGTAAGGTGTGGTTGAGACCATCTGGATGGCGTATGTGACAGCACCGTTATTCTGGCCAGCTGATGTGGAGCTCCATTTGTCTCATGGGTACCCGAGACAAGCCCTGTAAGTTGCCTTGCTAATTAAAAATGCCACTTCTCAATCTGGAGTGTTCTGACTCTTTCTTCGGTCTCTCTTTGCTCTGCCTGGATGGGCGCCAAGTTCATGAACCAACAACATCCAGCATAGATTCCAAGGGGGGCAGATAAATACCTCATCGTGAGAGAAACAGGCAAGGCACAGGTGCAAAAGGCTTTGGGGAAGGGGCAGGGAGAGGGATGAATGTGACCATTTTTGAAAACAATCTGCCATGTTTCTAAGGCTGGGGATGATGGTATGAGGAAGTAAAGAATGAGAATGGATATCCTGGGTATTAACCAGTTCTGTCATTTGCGTTTTAACCAAGTTTGCAAAGAGAAGCAAAGATAAGAAGATGCCTTTTAAGGGAGGATAAGGGGTATCTTAACATCCCAATAAATACCTATCACTGTAGAAGGACAAGAGCCAGATGCTCCATCACTATAGGGAGGTTCTAAGGTTTAATGAATTTTCAGACTTCTCTACTGCTCATCCACAGCTATTTTGGTGATTTTGAAATAAAGTTAATGATACCCTAAGAAAGACTTTCCAGCGCATGCCCTGGTAAACATCCAGCTATAATAAAGTTTGCTGGCTATCTTACTGAATTAGAAACATAAATGGGCTTCAGTATGTTTTCTCACTTTTAAGAAACTAAATCAAATAAGCAGAATCTACAGACATTCCACATGCAAATGGCTTGGCTACAGGCAACATTTGATCATTTGAACATGTGACCTTTGTGAGAATTTGATCATTTCAATAATAAAAAGGACGAGAAAAGTAACGAGATGAAAAACTGTTTTCTGTACACCTATTATGTGCCAGGCATGTTGAATGAATTCACTCATTTATGGCTCCTAATAACCTTAAATAATATTATCACCCTTTTTGGAGATGAAAAATCTGAGGTTCAGCAATAAAAATGACTTGCGGAAAGGCATCATTTGGATATTTTGAAGGCTGGGATTCAACCTGAATCTTCCCATTGTGACTGATACATATTTTAAACATGTATTCAAATTGTATACATCTTAGCCTACTTTAAAAAAAGCTGTTATAATGCCATAAGAATTTTTTTTTCAGTTGCAACCCTGCTTCGTAACTATCCTCTTTAATAATAGCATAATGTTTTAATATTTTTTTTATATTCTGAGCCATAATTTAATTCATAATTTAATTCACTACTGTCCTGATATGGATATTGAGGTTGCCTACCTTAGGGCTCAGAATCATGAACTAGATTAAACATGGCTTACAAAGCCTTCCCGGGATGGTTGTAATTCTTTTCCTGGAGAGAAAGTTATGTTTATAACTCATCTGGGCCTTATCAATCTTTTTTTTTTTTTTTTTTTCCTGGTCATTTTTCTTGAAACGGTATTTATTTAGATAATTATTGAGGATTAAGCATGAACTAAGGCACATATTTATGTACCTAATATTTCTCCTCATTGCACCAAAACACCTCTCGGTTATTGCAAGAATGAATCCCTGCTCAGAACAAATCTGTTTACATTGTAAAACAGCACTTTCAAACCCAGCGGGAGGGTGAGGTTGCCTTGTCCCAGAACTGAACGAGAGAGATCTGGATGCAGTGCCGGCTCTAGCCAGTAGATGTCTCTATTTCATTCACCCGCTGTTGCAGGTTCCTCCTGAATGGGAAGGCTTGGGAGCCAAACTGATGGGTGGGAGGTTGTCCCATCCCTTTGCCACCTTCCACCAGCCTGCACCTTACACACCCTCTCACCCTTCGTTTAATGGTTAGTGGCATAAAGGTAACTGAAACAGGAGTGTCAGTTAAACACATTCTCTACCAGATCTGTTTGCAAAGTGAACTAGTAACTGAAAGCAATCTCTACAGAACCGAAGCCTGTTCTCTTTAAATAGCACCATACGCTGAACGAAAAAGCTGTATTACTGAGTCATAACAATTAATTACACTCGGAGGTGAGAAGACAGGATTTAACGCTCTAATGCGATTTGAATTTAGGCCGGTATCTCATCCCGCTGCTATTTAAAACAAAATCACTTCTCCACGGAAGCATCTGCAACTGAGGATGGTTTCAAAGCTTGAGTCTGAAGGCATCTCTGGCAACTGAACATTCCCGTTTTAGCTTTCTGAGAGGTTTAATATGCACATTTGGATTTTCTAGATTTTCGCAATGAAGTGCATCGTTTTCTGCTTTGGGATTTGACAAAAGAGAACTAGGAGGCCGGGAAGGTCTATTATTCTCATCAGGAGTTTTCTAGGTGTGGGAGGTATGCAGGATGAGTTAAGGGAGAACTAAAAATAGCATCTCAAAACAGACCACATGAGCAAACATCAGAGATGTATATCCACGGGGGCAGACCGCCCATACCTCAGCATAAGGGATTTATTGATATGGCCAAAAAAGTAGCAGGGCCTAGGAAAGTGGCTGAGAAAGTGAGTCCTTGGGCTTTTAAGGTAGAAGCTAGGGGGGGCGGGCAGGGGTGCTGAGTTCATCTGGGAAGACATAGACCAGCCCCTAAGAAACATCTCTCTGGCTCCTAGGGCACCAAGGGTCTTGGGCTTGCCCGGGGCCAGTCAGTTGATGCTGACCTACAGCTACGTGGTCTGGAAGGACCTGCCTGGGGCCCTGGTAAAGGACACCGTGGGGAGCCAGGGCCCGGAATCTGAAATCACCACTGTACGGCTCCCCTCTGGGTGATTCTATGAATTTTGTGTTCCCCAAGCCTTGGGAGATATACTAGGAGAATGCGATAAGCTGAAAGCTGGATTCCAGAGTGCTCTGATGTCTAGAAATCACATTACCTATCATGAGATAGCACAGATCCTTCTGGACATGGGGTGTTAATTTTGATAGTGTGCAGGTGGCTCAGGACTCAGGCTGTGCATGTGTCCCAGTGCCGCATGTTATCAGAAGCCTTCCCCTGCCAGCCCCGCTACTCCCTGGACCCTGCCTCTCAGGAGCTTTGTGCCCCCACATATACTGTGCTCCTCTTCCTCTCTCTCTGTTCCTCCTGCCCCTCAGTATTTCCCACCATGCTCTCTGCCCATACTCCTGTAACCCTCTAGGCTCAGCTTAGCTTCTCCATCCTGCCAACATCCCGGTGCCCCCAGGCCCAGATGGCTGCTCTACCTTCCAGGTATTTCATGTCAGAGGAGTTAGAGGTACAAGTCAAGAACTCCTGCCTAGAAGTCATCTGAGTGTGCATACTCCAAGCCACTCACTGGTTGTATCGCCTTGTCAGTGACCTAAATCCTACAAGCCTCATTTATCTAATCCATACAATGGGAATATGTTAATACTTAATTGGCCTAGTAGTCAAGAGGATGGCCAGAAAGTAGGAAAGTGTATTTCATGATGGAAACACTAGCTTGTGAGCCTCCAGGCCTGGGAGCTCACAGAGGCCCCTAGCTTTGGGTTCTTCCAGCCTCCTGCAGTCCCTGGCAGATCTCAGGAGAGAGGAAGGCCTTGTGGCGGCCTTGTGCTACCCTCCTCACCCATGAACAGGCACCCTAGTCCTCTGCCCAGCATGTCATCCCTCACCGTGTCCATTTTTGGGTCTTACTCCAGACATTCCCAGGGTCCCAATCTAAAGAAGCTCTCCTCTCCCCTTCTTCCCTCATCAGGCCTGCTTTGTTTTCTTCCTAACATTTGTCGCCACCTGACCCAGTACCCTTTCGCCTATCTTCTGGGTCATTGACTGGCGTCCCAACTGGAATGAAAGCTTATGAGGAGGGGGGAACATTCTCCGGTCTTGTAGGTCTTGTATTCTGCGCCGCTGTACTCCTCAGAACCCAGCATTGGGCTGGAACATAATAGCTGCTCAGTTAACTCGACCTGGAAGAATGAATGGAAAGTCTGTCCAGCAGCACAGCCCCTGGCAGGTCACAGGCAATTCAGAGCTCCCCGCTGTTCAACCAGAGACCCCCCCCTACCCCGCAGGCTCTGCCTTCCCCAGCCAGTCTGTCCCCTCTCCCGGACCCCATCCGGTACGGGGCTCCCGCGGGGTGGGGTTGGGAGGTAGGGCTGCCGGCTCTAACCTCCCCTCTCTGGCGGCGGGATCTAGGGGCTTGGGGTGCCGGCTATCGGGTGGAGGGGGGGCGCCAGCCCCGGGCATGCTCAGAGCGCGCAGGTCCGGGTGGCGGCGGCG